>NW_026623246.1:3968660-4041415 GCF_030028575.1 Malurus melanocephalus
CTAATTCAGAAGTTGTCTGTGGATAAACTTTCTGGTCTTGATGCTGTAACTCAACATTAAGTTCGTTCCACCATCTCTGACTCAGTGTTATGATTTGGGTAGACTAAATGAGTCTGATACTCTCTACTAAATCAACACATGTGGCATCTGCTGGAATCTGAGGGATTTGATCTCATTCTTCTCAGCCACACTACTTTTTTCTTGCAGCCTGGTAGATCTATCGCTTTTCATGCAGGCTGCTGGCATCTGATCTGCCAAAAGAGAATTAGTTATATGTTTCTATATGTTTTGCTATTGAGGCTTCGAAATCCCTCTTAACCAACGTCCGTGCTTACATATTGCTACCATTCATTTTTATTGGCTTCACTAAAGTTGAATTCCTGTATCTTGATTTTTCCCCAATTCATTCTCTGAGCCGCTTGAAAGAGTCCAACTGAAAACAAAACCTCAAAGAGTTTATATAATGAATTACTTTAAAACTAGACGCTAAAAAAGACAGAGGCGCATTTATCAGGAATGCTTGTGGGCTCGGTGGTTACGAGCTTAAAAAAACCCCACCGTGTGGAAAGGCTTTTGTCCCATGACAGAGATTTAAAGGGCTGCGGGCTCGGATTCCAGCGGAGGCTCCGGCCTGTAATCGCGCTCGCAGCGCTGCCTCTCGCCCGGCCGGGCGGCGGGGCCGTCACCTGTTGGGGCCCGGGCTGGGCCGGGACAGGGACCGGGATCGGGATCGGGATCGGGATCGGGACCGGGACCGGGACCGGGAGCAGGACCGGGAGCGGGGCCGTGCCCGCCCGTGGGCTGTGAGGGGGCTCCGCGCCGGGGCAGCGCAGCGCTTCCTTTCTCCTGCCGAGCCCCGCGCTGACGGTCCGGGAGCTGCGGCTCCGAGCTGGAGAGGGGAGCTTGTGCGGTAGGCAGGGACAATGGAGGAAAAGGAAAGCCAGAAACTTGAGCTGTGCCTGGCTTGCCCAACAGACAGCAGGCAGGCGAGGGGTAAGTAAGCGGCGATATAAGTAAGGCAAAGATGGAGCTATGTTTAAGCATGTCCCCCGTTGCTGCTTTTTATAACCGGAGGCAGAATGCATGAAAAGAAAAATAGCTTTTTTTTTTTTTTTCTTTCTTCTTTTCTGCTGTGCACATTTCCCTGATACTTGAACTTTGTGAGTTTAACTTTGTCTTTGGAGATATTTGTGTGTGCCCTCTGAAGCCGGGAGCTGTGCGTGGCTGTCACGGGTGCGGAGGCTGAGGTGGGGAAAGCATGTCCCCTTCCCTTTAAATGCTCTGCCAGCCTCAGCTRTGGCAGAGAAACAGCTCTTCCCTCGCAAAAATGGGATTGAGCTCATCTTTACCTCGGGGTGTCTGCTAAAAGGGGGAGATCCACGGCAGATTGTGACAGGGTGAAGTTGCTTTGAGTGAAACCACTGGGGTTTGTTTTGGAGCGAAGCCAGGACTGTCTAAGCGGGGTTTCCACGGCGGCTCCGCTGCTGAGCATTCATACATTCACTGCCGCATTATCTATATCCTATAAAGTGAACCAGAACTATTTCCTGGCGAATTCTACGTGGGKCATTCCACGGGGAGCATAATATTCAGGTAGAATGACAAGCACTTAATCTGTATCTGTTATAGTATTTGTGTGGCACCTGTGAACRTTCCCATTTCATGCATATTGTATTATTCAAAGGCACTTCAGGAAAAGTTGTGCTACTGTGCTTCTGTGAAACAAAAAGTGCAAATGATTTTAAAAAAAATCACACAAGAAAAAAAAATGTGCCTTTTTTTTTTTTAGTTGGATGATCATTTATTGATGCTTTTTTGAATCACTTACTAAGTAAAGTTACTGAGCATTGCAAGTCACCTGTGTATGTTTATGTTTAGTGGGATGTAAATCTTCACTTTAAGAATTTGTCTGGCTAGGAAAAAAAAAGCCTTCAGTAATACATTTCTTCTGTAGGAGTTGTGTGAAACTGCCTCAGATACATGTGGAGCTAGGAAAACAGAGGGCTGACCAGACTGATCMTACAGTTCCCAAAATTGTTGAGTGCTGAAAGCTCATAACCAAGTGTAGTAGTTTTGGCCTATAGCCAAAATTTGCATTGGAAAAAGAGCTAATTGTAAAGACAGTGAAGTAAATTAGARCAATTCCAAATAATATCACATTTACTTCTAATATGAATGTAACAGAAGTTGTTTTGACTCATGCTGTTAAATCTGTATTCTTTCTTTAAATTTTAGTATTGAATGAGGTTTGCTTCAAGGCTCAGTTTCATAGTATTAATATGGGCCAGGTCCACACTTTTTCCTTTCTGAAATTATTCTGAAAATGTTCTCTCATGTCACCTGGGTTCCAAAACAGGGCTATTAAATTCTTCATAGCATTTAAAGTAATGAAGCAAAGTGAYTTTCCTGACCTTTAGACTTTGGAGAGTGTGACTTAGAAGAACTACATACCAGGACATGTCAAAGGATTTTTATTTTTCTTTATTTTTTTTTCTCCTAGTTTGCAGTCATTAATCCTTCATTATAATGTTACTGTTAATCCTAGACATAGTGCTTCTACGCTCCAGACCTGGGCCTTTACTGYAGTAATGGGTGATGCTGGTGATGTTAAGAAATCTTGAAACTTGTTTTCAGATCAGAGAAACAAATCAAGTGTGAGAGTTACTCAAGCTTTTGGATAACCCAGTTCCTCCCTGTCAATGAGCAAGGCTTGCTTTAGTGGCCCTCTAGACTTGCTGCTTTATTGAACAGAAARACCTTCAGCTTTTAGCTTCTGAATATGAGGGAGCGAGGGAGACAAGCTTATCTCACACCTCTGTGTTTTCTATTGGCTTCTCTTTCCTCCTTTCCCAAGGAGGKTACTTGCATAATTCATCCTTTTCCTACTCTTAGCACTCATCTGGGAACCATCACATGATTTTTCACACATTTCACAGTTATCTGTGGAGATTGATTTGCTAGGCCTATTATCTTCCCTTGGGAGATATGGAAGGTTTACCCACGATGTTATTGAGCAACTCCAGAGTCTAGAATGCCTCTTTCAGTTTTTCCTCCCTGCAGCACTGTGGCACACATTGCGTCTGTAGAGCTGATGTGCCTTGAGATCCACATGAGGGTTTCACCACCCCAGTGCTCAGCCTCACCACTGAAGTCACTTACCCCCATCCAGGAAGTGGCCCAAAACATTTTTTTCAGCAGTTAGTAGGGAAAAGACCCAGAGAGAAACATAAAAAAATTTGGTTTTTGCAAAGAAAGTCACATGCTGCTGTGTGCTGTAATGGTGCAGGATCAGGATCCTGCTGGATGCCCATGTCAGCTCTGTGGCAAGATGAGAAATTAGTTTGCATAGTTTACATTCCTTTCTTTTCACTGGTGTTTATGCAGTATTTTCCAAATGTATGAAAGAAAAATAAGAGAATTTGTTGATCTTTCTAATACAGTATAAGAAAAATATGTTAGTTTTGATTCCTTTTCAAGGTTTCGCCTAATAACAAACAGTGGTAAAACACTTCACTTGATATGTCTCTGTATGTGCAAAATAATTAGCTCTTTCTTAAACTATTGAAATGATTGGAGTGAAGAGTGGCAAATGACTTTGCGTAAGAGAGATTTAATACCCAAAATATACAGTCAAGAGTTTTGGGTTGTGCTTGTCAGCATAGGTTTACCCGCCTTCTTGAGGAAGTGCCAGCCATCACTTTCAGTGAAKCTGCTGCTGTGACCATTCTTTGAGGGCTTTTACCAAACTGCTGCATTCAGTCACCTGCACTTGCGCTGATTCCCTCCAGCTCCAAGAAAATCCCTTATTTTATGTCTGTGCTTTTGTTCCAGAGCCTCAGGSATATGACCTCCAGGCTCTGGGTGCAGCAAATTAAAGATGGTAAATTCCATCTAGCCCTAGCCCACCTCTTTTCCCTCCCATGTGCAATCCATTGGAATGACTGTGCAGCTTTCAGAAACCATTTATGCTGAGTGTATCTGGAGTAGCCACGCAGGCTTCTTGTAAGCAAAACCCTCCTGTTTGCCATTTTTCTCAAACAAGCTCAGTGTACTGGTTGGCTCACGCTTTGACTTTTCAATAAGCAGAGAGGGTGAATATTTCTTAATTGAGTTGTGCTTGAAAAAGTTGAATGCATGGGTGTTTGTACATGAAGGTGAGGCTGCTGCTCTGAAGGTTTAACTAGGATTATGCTGCTGAGAAGGTCTTAGAAGATGCTGTGAAGATCACAGATGTCATTTTAAATCTGTATGAGAGTAAGACTTCCCTATGAACCAAACCTTCTCACAAAGCTACGTCTAGATCTGTGTTCTTCAAAGCGTGGTGTCACTGCACCGCTGTGCCTGGATCTGGTTTCAGGATAGGTTTCCATTAATGCAAACAAGAGGGTGTTGTTGAAAATTTCGGAGCCCTTGAATAGTATAGRGAGATTACAGAAACATGCAAAGTCTTTGTGGACCTTCCAGGGCCAAGTTCTGTTATGGAACCCAAAGAAATCGATTCCCTATGTGAATTGGTGGGATGTCACACCAGCAGCAGCTCCACCGATGGAGGATTTGCTCTTATTACCCGGGCTGGATGTTCCATGGCACGTGGCAGGCAGTTGACAATGTACACCAGAAAGCTGAGGAATCCTCAGCATAAAATGCTGAGGCAAGTGGTAGGCACGGTGTCAGAATGACTGAGTGAGCCATAAAAAGAAGCGAGTAGGTGCCTGTTTCCAAACAGCGGGACCGTGTAATGGCAGCACGCGGGGGAAACGTCAGTGGGAGGATAAGGAGCTCTGAGGCAAAAAGTGTCAGACAGATGGAAATGAAGATTTATTCAAAACATAGAGGAAGGAGCTCTCTGCTCTTGGGGAGGTGCTGTGAAGGGTTAACACTCACAGGGGCATCTGAGTGCCTGGTAAAGATGAGGAAGGCCACATSAGACTTGGAGAGGCCTTTTCAATGCTTCAAGTTTTTGCAGGGTTTTTTTTGTTTGCTGACAAAGGAGTGAGGGATTTTTTTCAAAGGTATTAGGTAGCAAGGCTCCCTCCAGTCTACAATTTTTTGAGCACAGAGGGTTCATGTTACAGAGTTACCTGAAGATAAGTCAGCACTTACATACCCACAGTGTGTGCCTATTTCTTTACAAATGTTGTCGCAGTCATTGGTCTTAAAGGAGATTTTAAAGTAGTAAAATTTATCTGAGGTTTTTCCCCCCCTTTTTTATGTCACATGAAACTTGCTTTTATTCTATTTCTTAAGAAATGGTTTATGAAAAAATGATGTAGAATTTTCCACCACTGTCCTGAGACATATAAAATCTGAGGGAGATCCGTGAAATTTAARACCAGACCACAGCCAGGAATCAGGAAAAAGAGACTCCCAAGCCCTCTTATTATTTCCTCCATGTTTCAGAACATGTTGAAAACAGCTGAAAAAAAAGATTAAGGATTAGAAATCTGCTTTGTCAAAGGAATTTTATCAGTTCATATCCTTAAGGATACTAGTTATGGGGCCATTAAGTGCACTGGACCCTATTGAAGAAATCTGTTTCTTCTTGTAGAAAGCATCCTGTACATCTTAAAGGTCAGGGAATAAGGGCCCTGTCAGATCTTCTTTTCAAGTCACATAGGTAAAATTGATATAAAAGGAACTCTGCTTTATTGATGCTCACTTTTCTGTGAGGCAATACTGCAGTTGTGTGTTAGAAGTATATAAGTATGTGCATATAATCCCTTATATAAGGGATTATTTCTGGGCCACTTACTATGATGTGTATATGCCTAATGATGCAGAACATGCTACTGCACACTGCCAGACTTTTAAAGAGTCTAGCTTTTATGTCAATCTTTTTTTCCTCTTTGCTACTAATGTAAATGTTGGTATTAAGTTTTTATAACATAAAGTATGTTTGGGTTTGTTTTTTRTTTCTTTTCAGACCAGGCAAAACCCAGTTTGCATGTAACATCACTCGACGATGCAGAATGTCTCCGATCTAAAGAGCTCCTTTCGAGCCCGAGCAGTCACACTTCCTCTAATTCAAAGTCCACCCGCAACATCCCTCGAAGACATACAGTAGGTGGCCCTCGCAGTTCCAAAGAAATACTGGGAATGCAAACCTCAGAAATGGACAGGAAGAGAGAGGCTTTTCTTGAGCATCTGAAACAGAAATATCCTCACCATGCCACAGCAATAATGGGACACCAGGAGAGACTGAGAGATCAGGTAAGGAAGTCAAATTTATATGTCTTTTGTTAACAGTCCTTATAACTCTTACAAAATTGAGTGTTACCTCACTACAAAAGGTGAGAATGTAACAAAGTATGAAACAATTTTTCTTTATATGGCCTGTGATTCAGATGTTGCCTTGAAATTCAAAGAAACAATAATTAAAATCWATCTATTTAATATTACCTTGGAATTGTTTGTTGAAATTGACATTTCTGAAGTGYTTTTCATTTTTTTAGAGCATACACAGAGAAAGGAATGAAGGTGAGACTCTTGATTTTAGTATATGAGTCTCAATCTGCTTTTCACAGCTGAAGGGAAAATATGGAACAGCTGTTAACTTCTGTTACGTTTTCAGTATTGGCACCACTGCCTGGGAGAAAATACCTGCAGAGTGTGTCTGTATGCTTTAGCTGGCTCTGTTACCCTTTCATTTGCTTTCTTTTCTATTTTTGAGTTTTGTAATGCAAACAGAACAGACTTGCCCATAACCATCTGCCTCCTCCAAGCAGCTTTGACACCCACATTTGTCTGTCAGCAGCGTGGCTTAGGGTGGTTTGCCTCTGCCTGCAGTTGCTTTCCAGCAGCAAGCAGGAGATGCAGGGTCAAAGGAGAGGTGACATGCTGATGTATTTTTCAGAGCAGGTGGAGGCTGCCAACACGCCAACCTTCTGAATTCGGGGAATGCCTTGCAAGGATCTCTTCCTGACTCTGGACTCTGATTTTGGGTGCAATGATAGACTTTAATCTGTTCAGGCAATCTGCTGTCTATAACATAATTATCATTTTTTTCAGTCAAGCATCAGAATTTGGAGTTCGGTCTAAAAAAATCTTGTGCTCATTATCCTYGGTTTAACAAATGATTGGCAGCAAATCTTTTTGTAAAAGTTTTTTTTCCCCTTAGTGGTTTATAGGTRTTTCAGCACTCACAGCAAATTAATYGTAAATAAGGAATAAAAATAAGTTGGAAAAATATTATACTGTGTTATGGAAGCTCTTAGTGAATTCCAGGTTTCTTTGAAGCTTTGCAAGCTTGAGAGGCTTTGAAGATCAGACTCTTACGGGTTTGGAAAGATGGTAATTTGTTAACTCACCCCTAGAACTTCTTCTTTACAGGGTCTCTAGAGATCCCAGGTGCTATCACTGTTAGAATCCATCTGTATCCAGCTAAAATTGTTGCAAGACTTCAGCTCTAATGAGGATGATCTATTCCTTATTTTTAAATAGCTTTACTCCTTTATTTTGAAAGTCTTGACTTTTTTTTTTCTCCCCGCTTATCTCTTCCGTGAACTTTAGTGACTGTGTGGAATGTGCTGGGTGGTGGATAAAGATAGCATACAAATTAAATAAAGGGGGTGGGAGGGGGTGAAATCCAGAGATTAGATCTTTTGGAGTCATGTAAATATTTAGTTCCAGTGTTGCAGACACTGCAAACCTAGTTTGAACAGCCTACAGCATTATACCCTACACATTCTGTAATTTGAGCCTTTTCTGAAGGCAATAAATTACAGAAGGAATGCAGTAACTGCTCTTGATATTTGTTTAAAATGTGTCTTCCTTGCTAATTTATTGAGGGTAAAATTCATTCTCCTGCTTCTATTTTTTGGTGATTAGACAAATGTATTATATGTGTTGTGTGTAATAAATTTTTTAACAATTTAAAAACAAAATAGCTTTAAAACTACTATTAGAACATCAAAACATGTTTCTTGGAAGTGAGAAATACTGAAGACTTCATCCATACAGCATTACTTAAAAAAATGTAAAAACTGAAGCAAAACCACATTAAAATATGCAGAAATCACTAGTACAAGTTGCTTGTAAGAAACTTGCTTAGTTGGCATGTGATGTATCAAGTGTGTGGCTCATCAGATGCAATAAGACTATGATGATCGTGGCATTACAGTTCAGAGGGGGATTTTCTTTACCAATTGTGTCTCTGTGTGCACACCCATGTATCAGTGTTTGGTGTGTGTATGTTTGTGTGTGTTTATATGCACACACACATAGGGGTGTGTGTGTGTATAGATAGATATATATATGYGTGTATATAGATATATATTTSTATCTATATGCACACACACAGCTGTGTGTGTGTGCATGTATCTGTGTGTATAATGAGAGCTTTCTTAGCCACTCCATGAATGAGACCACAGTATAATATTGCCCTGGAGGGTGTATATGTGTGTTTAGCATCGATACTTCCTTTTTTTCCACCCATTTATATATCAATGTGTGTAGCAGTRGTATAGAAGACAAACTACAGGCACATATAGCAGGTATTTGTATGTAACATATACATGTATCACAAAAAAAAACCTGTAGGATGTATGGGAAGATGTGACTTTAAATGTTACAACTTATTTTCCCGGTTCCTCTTCTCCCTTCTTACTTCTCCAGTTRCTCCAATACCTGGAAAGTGGCAACACTGTCCATGGTGGGAATTTCCCCACTTTAGGACACCTATCAAGGATAGTAGCTAATGCAACACCATTTTCTAATCTCTCTGTCAAATGGTGCAGCTGAAAGAGAAAACACCCCAGTATTGACAGTCAGGAAGTAGGCCCTGGTATATCATGTAATTTCTCTTCCAGGTCGCTCTAGACCCTGTCAGGTCCACAGCCAACAGAAAATTAGGACTGATAATTGTCCATTTTTTTCTATGTGGACTTTCTTCTCTTGACCATTTTAGCTATCAGTATCTGAGTATGGCAAACTGACTCCTTGTTTGCAGGAAATAAACAGGGAAAAATATTTGATGCTGTATCATTTCCACCAGCAAGGGCAGCTCTGAATGTTGTCTGCATCTTCCACTATGCACTAATGGCTTCCTTCAGGCTTCATTTATTCAGATAAATCCCTCCCTGGATGTGCCTCCTGAGGACCCATTCCTACTCTTGATAATCTGCCACAAATCAGAAGCACAATCATGGCCAGGTAAAATGCCAGCAGGGATTACTGATGGTTAGCTAACGTGGYGACTGAAACCTCCCAGCTGTGCACACAGATCATTTCTCCTCTGAAGGTTTGTTGCCGTGTTTGTGATATCCTGCTCTGGAAAGGAAAGCTCACAGAGGCAGGGGCCATCTTTATTTGCACAAGGGGCTTGGGATCTTGCTGCAAGGCAGGCAAATAGCCTGGAGCTGAGCTGCTCTGTGGTTAAGCTGGAGCATGACTTTGCAGCAGCCTGGGGGGTGCAGACATCCATGCCTTGTGCACCCCAGCACAGGGAATGCAGCWCTGGGAATGGCCACAGCTCCGTGACTCCAGCCCACAGCTCACCCTCACATTGCAGCTCTTCCCCCTTCCAGGATAAGTCCACAGCTGGGCACCAGAGCTCCCTCCGCCTGGAAGCCTGCAAAGCTGAGGAACAAATTTTTTTTTTTTTTTTTTTAGGTAATGCAAGTTTCTGCAGGAGCTTTGAATACCTTATCTCTGCCACGGCTGTCTCTTTTGTGGTAATGAAAGGAARGTGCTAATGTAATCCCCAGGAAAGTTAGAAAGAAAAAAGAGAAAGCAAGAAGGAAACAGTCTGGGATGTTTTGAGTTTCAGGCAGTGTGAATCATCTGCTGTGGAGCTCATGGCAGGACATGGTCACCCACTGAGGTGAGGTTGACTCTGGTCGGCAGAGAGGGAAAAAGCGGGAGCAAGTGTAAAAGCCGGGTCTGTAGCTGCAAGGATGAAAAGGAGTTAGCAATTAAGAGGTTAAAATGCTAACCTGGCCATGGGAGGAGGTAATCCCTGCTGTGAACCTGTTTTACAAGTCACCTCTGAAAAAACCTTTYTGAGGGGCAGAGAACAAAAATGAATGTGTAGAAGTTTTTCAGAGCAGGAGCTTGTGAGCSTGGGGTAAAAGAGTGAGCTGGAAGAAGTTTGCCACAGCTTTCTTCAGTTGTTGTTTGATTAGGAAATAGGCTGGGAGGTGTGGAAGGGTCAGGAACAGCTCTATCGCTTCAGGCAGTGCTCCGTGAAGAAAACATTTTCTTGGCAAACGAAATTAGATTTCAATCAATTAAAAACAAAACCCAAATCCTTCCGGTGCCTTTGCAGGGCTGATTGCCTAGRAAATGGTGGTTGAGAGTTTTTTGTTGTGTTCGTTTAGGTCTGAACATGACAGGTAACTCTGGCATCTGGGCAGGTGTGGCTAAGGTTACCATGGAGATCCATGATGTCATGCTTGACAGAGCRTGTCAAGACAGCTAATCTAACATGTAGATGTTCAAAAAGTCCCATAGGCCAGGACTAAGCTTTATGCAAATAACAAAGTTACTCTGCAAAAGGGCGAAAGAAAACACGGCTGAGATATGGCGTGCGTCGTACCTGGCAGTTTGAAAGGATTATTACAGAACTCGTCATAAATTAAAACTTTTGGAACTAAAAGAAGAGGATTTCAGATCGTCTCTGGCCTCACCTGTGGAATCTCACATTTCGGTAAATAAGCCTCTTTCTTTTTCTGCCCTTGCTGTAGAAAAAATGCTTTTGAAATCATGGAGTTTGCTTCACCACGTTGTTCCTGCTGGCAGCAGGGCTGAGTCAATAAAGCAAGTTTTCTGGCAGGGCATGTTCCCTTTTCTCTTTCAAAAACGAGTTCTTTATTGAATGAACTAAGAATTCAGAATTATTTGAAAGGCATTGTAATGTATCATGTTGATTATATGAATCATGCTGCAAAAATTTCCTAGGTAGTGTTTTGGAGGAGAAACTAAGAATGGAGACACTGTATTTATTTGTAGATTATTGCCAGATGTCTCTCCTTTAGCTGTTAAAATAGAACCCTAAAATTACAACAGCATTTATTCCAGGATTTGATACCTGTTAAAATACTGAAGCTTTTTGGTTTTTWCATGAATCACAGTATCAGTTGGTTAAAGTGGCTGACTTTGAGTGTGTGTTTTGATATCATAGGTAACGTGTGAGCTCTTCTTAATAGATYTTTTTCCTTGGGTAAAAGTACATTAGTAGAGGGTAAACACATTGGGAGGTGAAGGTCTAGCAGCAGAAACRCTACTGGAACTTTGGGATTTGAGGTGTAAACAGAAGGGGATGGTTTCAGTCCCTCTGGAGGGACAGCAAACGCTCTGTGTTTTTAGYTGCAGCCACTTTTGTGCTCTCATGAGTCAGGACAGACCAAGAAAAGCCCGGCAGGTAAGGGGTGGCCCCGCCGCTGGCACAGCGGGATGTGATAACGGGAAGCAGGGTTAGGGCTGCAGGGTTCAYTTGGTTCGAATCACTCCGTGTGGAGAGGGGTAGGTCTGAGTGGGAAAGGGTGGGGACAGTGCCCGAGCTTAAAAATGTGAAATGAGAAAAATCTTTATGTTCTGCCTAGTACAGCTGAGACATRTAAACTTGGGAGGAACTTCAGTTCAGTGTAGGTCCTCACTAGGATTTAGGGAATGAGGGGGCTGCAGGATATGGTAAGCACGTTGTCTAATTCCAGGTGAAAAAACAGGGTGTAAAGGTTTTCTGATGTTCTGCAYTGCTTGATCAGGCAAGGTTAAATAAACTTGGTTTTGGAATGTGTAGTGACTTTTAAAGTGAGAGCATTGCAAGTAGAACAAGTGAAGAAATCACTAACTGATTTTTTTTATGTCACAACTCTTTTGTTTTTACACTCAGTTATATCTTGAAACTGAGTTATTAATGTGAATTTTTTAGAATTCATTTCAATTTAACCTTTCTCCCAAAGTCTGAGAGTTWTTTATTTAGTACTTGCATATGTTCAGATAACAATGTGTCAAATGAATCAGCATATTTTCAGAAGTTGTCTGAGGAGATTCTGTGAGTTCCTGCCTCCTCTCCCCCGATGGGCATTACCTCCCTGCTGGAAGGAGGCAGCAGTTCCCTCTGGTCCCCGGACAGTCGGGGTGACCCAGCAGAGCACACTGCACACAGAGAAAGGGGGGACCCTCCCCAGTGTCCACACGTGTCCCCTGTCTCACATACATCTGGTGCAACAATTTATTGCTTTTCAGACTGCTCAGTGTTAAGCGCAACTACCCGTATTTTACTCTCTTAGCAGCACCTAAGAAAAGCTATGAAAATGAACATATGCAACGTGCTTACAAGGTTAAATCTCTGCTGGATTGCAAGCCCTTAGCTTTTGTTTATGGAAGGACATGGGATGACATATYCATTTGTTTTGAGTTGAAACATGCTCTTTAGCCCCCAGATAATGCTGTGATTGCAAGATATTTATAAATAGCTCGATAGATAAATGAACAAAGAGCTGGTTCATTAGCAAAGTAACGTGGATTTACTTTGTATTCACTCAAAGTGAAAATGCTGAGGAAGAATATTCCTAATAGAATGTCTCAGTGGAAAGTCTTTCAATTTTAYCCTCCAGTTTATAAAAGTAAGGTAACCTATTAATGTACATATTAAACTACTAGCCCTAAGGTGTCTCTGGGAATAAATGAAGTTTAACTAGATCATTAATACTTGCTCTGATAAATATAAGTTTATTCATTTATATCTATCAGTTAAAAGTAATTTAAAGAGCTGGACTGTTTTTTTTTTGGTTTTTTTTTTGTTTTTTTTTTTTTAAGAAAACAAAACAAAGCTGCCAGAAGGCTAATAAAGCAATTCCTTTTCTTTTTTCCTTCCCTCCCCCATGCAAACCACACACCAGTGCAGTTACTTTGCCCCAACAGGATTAGTAACTTTTTTTTTTTGTGGCAGCGCCTCTGCATTTTAAATAGTGTGTATTGTTTGTTACTCAGAAGTCCCAGGTAGTTGTTCATACTTACCTTTGTTCATGTGAATTTTGTGCATATATTTTTCTAATCTAGTTTTATGACAAGCAAAAGTATTTTTAGAATGCTTTGTATTCAGCTGACTGAATAAATGCCTGCAGTAATCTTGTTTCAGTACCTATTGTTAAATCCAGCAAAGAATCTAGGACTTTGGTATCCCTTAAAGCATATTTCAGGCAGCTGCATTCAAGAGTGTTGCCCATGGAAACCTCTCCCAGTTATTGCAGACACCTGAGATTCCTTAGGTTTCAGAAACTTAAGCTTTTCTGGCCCAGAATGTCCCGAGGCATTTATAGGTGTGTTTTTGCACATATTTGGTTTAGCCCTTGTTCTTTCTGGGTTGCCTCTGTCAATGACTGCCAGAAGCTGCACGGAASCAGCAGCAGGGCCCTGCCTGGGGGATGGGTTCAGTGCAGCACTGGCTCCTTCAGCAGTGAAGAGCAGCACCTGCACAAAARGGTGCTTTGCTTCCTATTCCAACTCTGCTTTTTAAACAAAGCACCTCCAGTTGCTTCCTGCCCAGCTCAGGGATGAACGGCCTGGGAGGCATCTTCAAGGCACCMTTCTAGATAGGGCTTGTCAGTGATCCCTAAATACTAAAATTAATTTCAAGCCCCTTTATTAACTCATGAGAGCACAGTAAGTTTGTGACAGAAGTGATAATGAAGCCCTGGAAGCTCTGGTGTGCAGACACTTCTGGCCACGCTGGTTTTGAGCAGGCATTCTCACTCCATAGTTCTGGAGGTGTGCTGCAGAAGGTGTGAGGAGTTCTTGTCTGGCAGATGATTGCAGACAGGCAGAGGTTTWGGGTGAGGGCAACAGGTCATGCTTGCAGGTTATGGTAGCACTGAGGTGGCAACTTCCCTGGCTGTTGGTCCATCTGCAGTGCTGGTGAATATTTGGTGAGTCCAAAAGCCATTTCCCTGCTTGGGTTGTTCTTGTTGCAGCTGAATAGTCCTGTTGGCTTCTCCCTGGGACTGCTTTTGTGTTCTGTCCACAGTGTCACTTGGGATGGGAGCACATGTTTATGTCAGCCATTAGCAAAGTAAATACATCTCTGGACTATTGTTGCTGCTTTACAGCATTTTTCAGTTGATGTTGTAACAAAGGCGGATTGCACTGATGTCACCTGATTAACTGGTTTGGTTTAACCATAATCACTGGGATTCAAATGTCTTCTGGGCGCAAATAGGAGAACAAGAGTAAATAAGACAAACAAATTGCTCACGAACCTATATTCCAATTTCCTTTCTCTTCAAATTAATTGAGTACAGGAAAAACAGTGCTGTTGTTAAAAGTGCAGCCAACACCTGTGATTCTGACAGGTGCCCCTGAGATGTGTGTTTTTAACATTCACCCAGTCATGGTAATTGTGTCAGTTCAATAAATTCAGAATCTGTGGTATTAYGTTTTGCATCTTGACATAGCAAGTCAGGAGCTTTTGGTTGGTGGAGATTGTTTTGAAAGGTACTCTTTAGGTCTTGTGGATTTTTTCGTCCTAATTAGTACCTTTTGTGCTACTGCATTTTGTGTGGTCTCTTGTGCAATGGATTGTAGTGATTCCATCATACACTAGGGGATAGCTGCCTTAGTAAACACTGAGCAGTGTCATTTGTTTAAGTTTAGGAAAGATTTTCATTGCTGATCAACACACTGCCATAGGTTCACTTCATTTTTTTAAAAAAAAATTCTAGAATTTAGAATTAGTTATTAAGAAAAGGATGAGGGAAGATATTCTCGTAGGTTGTCTTTGGTTATCTTYGGATTATGAAATCCAGAACACCAGTAATACGTTTTTCACCATGGCTTCTGCCTCTGAGGGGCAGTTTCTTAACACCTCTCAGGTGGTGGATGTGGGGTAATCAACCATCACGTATGTTCTGATCTTYAGTAGTTACAGATCATTTTGTCCTGCATCTTGAGATTTATCTTCCAAACTTATCCTCTTGCTAGTTGCAAGACTGGATCTTCCTGATAACTACATGAATATCCAGTTCTGTTTCGTATTGCTGAATTCTTGACTGTGTTAATGTCTCATGACTGAAAATTCCAGAACTCAATTAAGTTTTAAAGACTATTTCAGCTTCTAAGGAGTTTACATTTCTTACACATGCCTGTAAAAAACTGTTCATGCTCTTGCAATTATTTCATTCAAAAGAGAAAAACTAGTAGTACTTCAGTTTCAATTGAAGCTGAGTATTTCTTCAGTCTGGAGGGAGATATCTATYSTTTGAGAAAGGAGGAGGCARCAAGAGAAAARTGTAAAGAGTGAAAAAACAAAGTTWAAAGGGGTTGGTTTTAYTGGAAAGAAGTTGATTCTGATTTTAAATCCTACATCCTATATATAATTTCCAGATACACTTACCACCAGATGAACAAGCAGAGACTTTTCCAATTTGCACCTATATTGTGGGTATGTGGGTGTCTAAAGTCTGGAGACAGACCTGCTGTCAGTGTTTATGTATGAGCTTTGGGCTTTCTTCCACTGTGCTTTGAAAGCATAATTTTAGCTGCATTTATTAATTTGTAGCCCTATTTTTAGTAACAGAAAATACTAAACATCACACTGTTGTAATTAGCAACAAACTACTCACAGAAGGAACAAATATTTGACTTTGATTTGAATAAGTAAAAAGGAATGTCACTTGTTTCCCAYTGGCTAAACAAATAAACTACTACATGGTTGGTTGTTTTAAATGAGAGTAAATAATATTTGTAAGGAATAATTATTTTTTAGGATAATGTAAAAAATTATTTAAAGGTACACATGTGACATAAATGCTTCCATTTAAAATGCATACCCAAAAAAATCAGAACATTTATAAAATGTTTTATAGTTGTGAACAAATTATTTTTTATTTTTTCTTTTTTTTTACACAGAAATGTTAATTTGAATTAATTCTTGATCTATTTCTATTATATATTTCCCTAAAAGTCTTTAAAGAAAAACCCACTCCAAAACCTTACAGATACAGTGTCCCAGTTTTACTCTTTCACTATGAATATCGCATGTTCTTAATGTTTTTTTTTAAAAAGGTATTTCCTATTAAAATTGTTTAATAGCTCTGCATTAAACAGACAAAATTATGTCAATGTCTGCTACCAGGGATGTGGGAGAGCCTCTGTATTCTTCTGTTCTTAGAATGGAATAACCACAGTAATGCAAGTACCATGCTTTGTCAGTAACTCCTGCAGTATTTTGGGGTTTGCTAGAGGATCTCTATTGTTTCGATTTGTTTCCAGCTGCAAATCCAAGCTGCCAKCTTTGTGGCTAAGTCCAGCCCTGGCGAATCCAGGCAGGAGGTGCCTTCTGCCAGCCCTTTCCATGCTCCTGTGTGGGTATGGGGGGCAGAGGAACGTTCCTGCACAGCACAGGCCCAGGACTCTGTTTACCAGAGGCAATTAGCGTGGTGTCTGTCACAGGAGAATTTAAATGAAAACATGTGGTAGAAACAACATCAAAACGTTTTTGGAAGTCAGTGGAGAACCTCTCCCTTCAGAACATTGCAGAAGGGTGTGATGGGGTGGAGCAAGGAGGCRCAGATCACAAAATGTTTTTCTTGGCCCTCACAGTGCTGGTATTGGTGTCAATAAAATGTTCCTGCCGACCAGGGTACAGTTGGCTCAAACCCCCAGCGGATTGCCTGACCGATGTGCTCTTCCTCTGATATCAGATGCAAGCATTTAATTTCTGGCTCGTGTGCACTTCCCTTCTGTTTTATTTTTACCAAGTGTTTTCCACACCGGACGTGGCACCTGCTGCTGTGCCGCTCCTGGCACGCCGGGCTCGCGGCTCCCTCACACCCGCAGCTGCTGGCCACTGCTGCCAGGCTCCTGGCCACCGTGCCCTAATCCAGGCCTGAGCAACTGGGTTAATCCCAGGCTGAGCCTGGAACCCTGCAGCAAGTGGAGTCAGGTTTCTTCCTGAGGCCACTGAATAGCTTTCAGTAATGCAGGACCACTGCAGAGGTCACGTATGATGCTCAGTTGTTGCTGTAGCTTAATTCAAGGTATTTCACCACAGAATTAACTATTTGTTTTACTTTGGTTGCTCTTTCATGTCTTCTTCCTGTGCATGTTTTGCCCTCTTCCTCCATTGCTAACTTGTGACCTCCTTGGTCTTGGGTATCAATCCTGTCACATGTAGTTTCCAGCCCATGTGCGAATGTATTTACTCAATCCCCACCCGTAAACCAGCCTGCAACCAAACCATGAGAAACCAGTATTTTTTATATATGACTCATTCATACACCCGGATGTGTAATGAAGTTGCACATCRGATGAGGCTCTGCTTCATGTGCACACCTATGGAAAAGCTGCACCAGGAGGAAGAGGGACCTGTGYAGCTCCTGCTTCTTCCCTTCCATGCTGGTGACAGTCTGCTACTGAGGGGATGGCTTTTGGGGAGGAGGTAACCCCTCGTGCTCCTGTKGCACAGCCAAGAAGAAAAAGGAACCTCTCAGCTCTTTGCTGCTCCTCTGGTGATTCAGCTGCAAGCCAGGTACAGCTGTGATAGAGAGCCAGGACTTTCTTCTGTGGGGCTTCTGTAAGAGAGAGTGTAAGCTTTTGGATAGGCTGTTTTATTCAAAACATTGCTCCCTGTAAGAAGGAATGTCCTTAAGTGTTCATTATTATTGTCCTATTGTCCATACATTTTTCTAGGTTGATTTTGAGAGGTGCAAAAATGTTACTACAGGGGGATTCATATAATTTTAAGAGGGAGACTGACAGTCTGCAGGAGAAAGGCTTCTCTTGAGCCATGTTAAAATACAATTTGATTTTATCCYGTGGATTCAAAATTCATCATATGCTGTTCAAGAACCAAGAAGATTTTGTCTCTAATTATAGAGAATGTTTATATGCAAGGTTTTATCTTTTTGCTGGAAGTCTTCCAGGACTCTGGACTTTTTGTGTGTCTTGTGAATTGAAAGGTTAAAACACTGTTGTCTTCTACTCTGAAGATACTTKAACAGTGAAGATAAGCGAACTACTTTTTTTTTTCTCATGTCTTCTCTGGCTCCTGCTGTAATATTTTGGGTTTGACATATCTTTTTTCCTCTTGCTTTGACAGCAGGTATTGGTTTGTTTTAAAGAAACTGTGAACTCACAAGTTCAGTCTTGTTTCTGCATGACTTAGACCTGTCTCAGAGACATTATTTTGCCAAGAATAGTTCCACTTATAATACGTTAGACAGATTTCTTTGTTAGTGTGGTATATAGGCAAAGCCAGCTTGGAATTTAAGGAAACTTTTCATAGTTTATAAAAGGAGACGTAAGGAAATGAAGTGGAAAAAAAAAAAGGGCTCACAAGTACTCAAACAGGTCCTTGTGAGTTGCTTCTCATATTGGGTTGGGKTTTTTTTAATAAACTTTTGTGGATTTCTCACAATGCCTGTTAGCAATGTATTGTCAAAGAAAGGGCTGAGTGTTTTTGTGATATATCACAGCAATGTGATTTTAGATATAGGAACTGGGGCAAATAATTCTGGAGTGATACCAAAGAGATTTTTTTGTTTAAGGTGATCACTCTCTGTGGTGATTGTAAGGAGATGCATAACCTTTTCGATTAGATTGAGTTGCTGTGTAGCCTTTTAAACACACCAGACTAAAACTAATGTGGAGTAAAACCTACAGAAGTATTGAGTTGCCTGGCAAAACAAGGGCCATTTAGATAACCATTCAGTAGCTTATTGTGGTAAGATAAACATGGAATTCTAGGTATTTTCCACAATAAAAGAACTTACATGGCCTTTTGATCTGTGCTTTCTGCTGCCACATGTCAAACTTCCCTGGATACTGCCAAAAATGTCTGTTCTTTTGTCATTATCCTTCTCTCTCTCTCTTTTTAATTTTAGAAACATACTGTTAGATTTTGAGAGCAGAATAGCTTTTCTAACTCCTAACTTCCTCTGCAAAAGCAGTCAGACAAAAGTTATCAAGCCTTTCAAGTGAGGTTTGTCTAGCCACTACTGCTTTGTTTTTCAGCTTATCTTCCCTGTGGTTTCAAAACTTTCTTATATGTCTGGCTTCTGTGATCTTTCAGAAGTCTTTTAAAATGCAGTCATAATTTCAAAATGTTCATTCTGCCTTCAGATTCTTTCAGTGGAGACAAGGGTGACGATCTGGTTTTACTTACCTCAATATATGGCAGGGAGCTATGTATGGAAACCTAATCTTACATACTGTTCGACTGCTCATTTAACCAGAACAGCCAGCCTGATTTCATATTGCTGTCTCTGCCAACCCACAAAATCACCTATATTTGTCCACCCAAATTCAGCAAAGAAGCTGAGTCTAGCAGCATTCTGTTGCAACAGTCAGATTTCAGTAATTTTATCTGAAATCCAGGAGGGAAAGTTGAATAAGAGTTATAAGGAGAAAAAAAACCAAACTGGATGAGTCAAGGAAAATGTTTTGCTTCAAGTCCATTCTAGTTGTGTTGGGTGTTGCTCTCAAGAGAAAATCCATTCRAATCCTTTTGAAAACTAATGACTAGCACCAACTGCATGGTTGACAGCATTTTGTTGCATCATGCTCAGTAAGAGCACATAGTTTATCTTTTACATGACTAGACTGCCTTGGTTCACCAATAAAGGGAGAATTTCCAGTTTCCTTGTTTATAATAGACAGGTAAGCAGTCATATCCATAGCTCTGATATTTGATCACTTGARAGTTCAGGCACCAAGAAGCATTGCAGAGAACAAATTTGCCCAGACTCAGCCCATGCAATCTCTCTTGTCTCTCCTGTCACTTTGCTCTCATTTAAGAAGAGGATCAACCAGTTGTTTTTCATTTAAACCCCTGCTTCAGGCAGTATTAGGCATGATGCTCACATATCCCCTATGGAAGTGAAGTTGGTTGTCAGCAATGTAAAAAGGCACCCTTTTTCCCCATTGCCTTTCCAAAGAGCTCCATGTAAATACACAGACAGTTGGTTTTTAATAACCAGGCTCTTCCTGTTGRAAGGTCTCAGTCAGTAGGAATATACAAACATCAAACTGACTTCACTGTCCCAGGTGGGTGTTGGAGTTAACTGCTGTTCATTGAAGATGATTTCAAAAGCATCTGATTAAAATGTTAATACAASTACTGTGTTTCAACACTATTTTTTGGACTGGTAATATAATTGCAATTTGCTTCTGTGAGTCCAAAGTGTACTGATCAAAAGAACAGTGATGCTGAGTCTGGAGACATTGTGGGAGTTGTACTTCTTTTCTTCAGCCTAATCCAAAAGGACACAATSAAAACAAGTTAATAATTCATCATATTGGAAAATTTCTTAAATAAATACTGCACTATGAGCTCTGACTTGAAGAACAGCTACCATGCTTCCACTTTAAAGAGAGGGAGATACTCCTTCTTATCTTACTCCTTCCTGCCAGTTTGTGCTGGTCAGACAGGATAAGGGATAAGATCACAGGCCACATAACAAGGCCTTTTGCCCCCGTTTTCATGATTGGTAGGCTGAGAGTCAACAGGACAAAATCTTTATTTATTTCTCTTGACACACTGCCTTGCCACTTCACATGAAAGCAGTGCAGTCTTAATCTACAGGGGTTTGTACAATTTGAGTTAATCCAACCATTAAGAAGCACATTGTGTAAAGATTTGCAGATACTATTTCACAGGCCAAAAAGCTTCTGAGAGTTTGTTCAGCCACAGCATTAGGTAAACAAAATTAGAGCAAACCATGATGCACTTGTTTTCCTTTTTTTTTTCTTTTGCAGGGTATTTTTTTGTATTCCCTCCTATATTATAGGTTGCCACAAATCATTTATAGAGTACAGTGACCTTTACAGAAAGATGAGCAATAGTAAGCGCTTAGGGATCATTGTCTTGATAGCTGGAAGGAGAAGATTATTGTAGCATCAAATTATATGAATTATAAAAGTAAAAAAAAAAAAAAAAAATACAGATTCCTCCCAAACTTAAACCATGGTAGAGTAGCCAGAAATGTATTAGCCTCCAGTAGGGCTGGACTACTGGCACTGGTCATCTGGCATGGTTTTGGTTCTGGTCAGTGATATCAGCATAGTTCCTACACMTCCTTCACAAAAAATAAAACCAAGAATATGATTTATCTGCAGACACTGGCAGGGAAAGGTTCATAATCTGGATTTTTCCCTGCAGAAATTTCAAGGAAAATTATCAGGGTGCCATGAGAATTGCTGGCCCTTGGGAYTAGCTGAGAGAGAAATAGGTGACATTTAGCATTTGAAAAAATCCATGGATTGCTTCAACATTTGGTAATAAAGTGTGGTCACCTGGTTTGCCCACTTGAGTTTGGTACTCCACCTTATTTTATACTTTTTGTAAATTTGTGGTGAAATGAATTCATTTCAGAGGAGGTAAATACAGCTGGAAGTTAAGATTTTTCATATAGAAGAATATTAAATGTTGTTGTCTCTTGAAACAGTTCTTGGGAGGCAACTTTTGTAGAAATGTTTCTTTTTACTGAGATCTGGACTTTGGTGAAGAAATTAGTTCTGTTTTAGCTGCCAGCAATTGCATTACAATCTTTTCCATAGGAATGTGACATACTGTCCTARTAGGTACACAGTGTTTTGTTACAAAACCTGTGTTTATCCCACCTTCAAAGAGCGTATTTTAATATGAGATTATCTTTTTTTTTCCTCAATACTCCATCATTAAAAAAGACAAAGAATTTTGGCAAGCAATTCTGTAAACATGTGAAGAGTAACAAGTGAGAGAATGGTGGTTTTACAAAGAAAATTACAAATAAAGCAGGCAAGGAAGTATTTTAGTCAGGTGTGTAAACATATCCTTTGGGCTGAGAGATAAAGCCAGAGGTAATGAATTGTCAGACCCAAATAACCACCTTAGGAAATGTGCACGGTTTGTGCACAGACAAATGTGTGCTCTGCTCACAGTTCCTGCTGTGGTGGTGCAGAAGCTTCCAGCTGCCTGCAAAGTTGCTTTTTAGGGCTAAAGAGTAGAGCTAAGTAATGATTATGAGCATGGTGTAAATAAACAATGTGTTTGATATACTGCAATTCTGCATAGGTAAAACTTTCACAGGTTAAAACTTCCAAAGATACTGAGTTGGCATTGAAAGAACCATCAGAGGCATTACAAATCCACAAGAACAGATGACTTTGTAAAGTTTTGCCTTAGCTTTTGAAAGCTGCAGTGGAGAAAACTGCATTTGAGCGAATGTGTGATTGCGTGTTACGGTAATGCCAAAGTTGTAAAGAACCTCTGGGTAGCGTCTGAGCTGCTATGGAAAGCAGAGGTTTAGATTAGGTTATCCACATGCATCAAGATGAGTCTTGAATATTGACAGTCAAGGAGTTTCCACCACTTCTCCAGATGGAATTCCCAGGAACAGGGTAAACTGTACCCTGGGAAATGGTAGGTCTGGATGGAGCTTTTGATCTTTTTGATTTCCCAAGAGTTCCTAGTGTGATGCTATCGTAAAAGGARTTATTTTCCAGGAAGACAGTGATTAGGACTCAAAGATAGCCTTGCCTCTGCATGTGCAYTATCACAGGAATGCCTGCTGCAGTTTCAGAGGCAGTATTGCTGAGGGGATATTGAGCAATGGGAGCATTGCAGAAGGGCACCCAAAAGGTTTGAGATCTCATGAAATTACTTCTCTCTGGAAGCCATGATTTTTATATCATTGACTCAATCAAAATAGAAGATCCTCCTTGATTAAGAAATGTAATTCTCTGGAAGCAGGAGAAAATATACTGAGTTTATATTGGCTTTTTAAAATAGCAGTAAAAATCATAGCAGGAACTAAAGGTTTTAGCTGGGGAGCTGGGCAGATTCAAATCAGGAATAATGCACAATATTTTTATATAGAAATGATTCATAGTTCTTTCAAATTATCAAGGGAAACAAGAGGTTCTTCATCTCCCTAAATCTTTGAACTATGACAGGTTGCTTTTCTAGCTGATGTGCTTTAGTCAAACAAAAGTTACTGATGAATAGGGGTGATCGGCAGAGACTTACTGGCTGCTCCTTGCCCTTGGTTATGCAACTGWGGCTCTTGGCTACTCATGCAATTTTAATGTTTCGAGTACTGCTCATATGGAACTGAGTATGACCCAGCTGCTTTTGAATATAGGACTGCTATAAGAATGAACTGTTTTAGAAAAAAATAAAAAAAGGCTTTAGTGTTAAAAAATTTAGCTTACTTGAAAATTCAAGATAAAAATAAGAGTGGTAAGCAAAATAAGAAAAAGAGTCAGAGTGAATAAAATTAGAGTTAGGGTAAATAGTGTTTACCATTCACAATTAGGGAACCTCATTGCTGTCTGTAAGTATCTGAAGGGAGGATGCCACGGGGATGGATCCAGTCTCTGCTCAGTGGTGCCGAACAACAGGACAAGAGGCAACAGGCAGAAACTGATGGACAGGAAGCTCCCCCTGAATATGTGGAAGAAATTCCTTACTCTGTGAGAGACTGAGCACTGCAGCAGGGTGCCCAGAGAGGATGTGGAGTCTCCCTCACTGGAGATGTTCCAGAACCATCTGGACACAATCCTATGCCGTGTGCTCTGAGATGACCCTGCTTGAGCAGGAGGGTGGACCAGATGACCCTCTGTGGCCCCTTCCAACCTGACCCATTCTGTGGTTCTGCGATCTTGATTTCACTGGCATGGATAACTTGRGGTTTGGCTTAATGCTTCCAGAGATCATCTAAATGTAACTATTTTAAAACACGTGTACACAAAGATATGTAATTTCTTTATTGAACCATCAGCAGAAATTAAAATTTTTGTGATTTACGATTTTCAGTCGAGTGAGGGATAAATTGGTAGTACTGTCAGTTGTAAAGCAGCTCTGCTGTCTTAAGTGCCTCTTTCCTTCTTTCTTCTTAGATCTTGCTTCTGTTTTGAGACCACCAAATTGGTAAAAAAAATTTATAATAGCCTAAGTTGTTTTTTTTTTTTAAATGCTGCCTCTATCCAGAGTATACTTTGTATAGTCTAGACAGTCTGCATGCATAAATATCCTGCTGTTGATTAAGTTGTAGCATGGTTGACAGTAATAAAGAGAAGAACTAATTTTTCCCTATATGGCAGTGATAGGCCTTCCAGGTTTGTGTTGGTGACCCCCAGAGGTTTGAAGTATCACTATCAGCTGCATTGGCTTAGCAAAAGAAGCAGAAAATTTCATCTCCCGGGTCTTTTACTGGTGTTAAAATGCAGAGGAGGGGAGTTTGCAAAAAAATGTAGTTGCCAAGAATTCAGAACATTTTCCCGTTTTTTTTTTCATGAAATTTCAGGCTGAATGAAGCAAATCAATCTCAATTTTGTCTCRGTCTCAGCTGGTACCTTTTTAAACTTCAGTTTGCTTTATTTATTTGTTTTTGGTTTTTAACAGAAGCTCTTTTTTTTAGTGTCATTTCCTAATTTTGGAAGCAGAATTTYGGAAATGCTGTGAAGAAATTTTGTCTCAGCCAAAAGGAGGAATACTGGAATGTTTTGAATGTTCATATTTTCATGAATACCTACTTTAATACATAGACTGTGAAAATTTGGATCCATTTCAGATGAAAAGTCTGCCACCTTTATGCAGATGAGTCAAGAACTAAGTCTGTGAGCATAGGAGTTCATTCGTTAACATGGTAAATGCTTTGTTAAACTGAGTTTCTTAAGCTCTGCTGCCAAAACATTCCTCAGCCCCTATAAAAAAAAGCACCTTTAAACTGAAATTTTCCAAAGGATGAAAGTTATTTTTTGTTTCCCAGATAATTGTGATCTAAAACATGTCTTCATACCAACAGTATGTTAAACTCCCTATAACATTCATTTCAACCAGTAGTTTCTCTCTCCTTAAAGAAATGAGTGTTTCATTATATAAAATAGGAGTCTAGTGTACGTGTCACTTTTAGTTCTCCATCTGCCATGAAATRAACAATTTAAAGGAAAACAAAGCATCCAGAGTATGTGCTAATGAGTCAAACCTACAGTTGCTTTTATTAGAGTTCTTGGTGGGGCTGAGTATTATTTTGCACAGGCTTTGCTGACAGCTACAACACACCTGTAGGGTGTGGGTGGTGGAGTCAACCAATTAATTACTCAGAAACACAACCCCAGCACCAAAATGCACCCTGATATATGTTATGCAGTGCTGGGTTTCTGTCTCTTCTTTCCTGAGTCTGGGTCATGTTCTCCACAAAGCTTCCAGTCTGCCTACAGAGGTTTGTGGCTGATGACAAATGTGCTCCCAACATTTCTTGCTGCCTAACTGGGGTTGTCATCATTTCTGCCTGTAGTTCTCAGACTGTGGATTGCTGGTGCCCTATAAGCACTGGGAACAATATTAAGCTTGTAGAAGACCTTTAAAATGACGTGTTAGCCAGCAAGAGGGAGGGACTCCGTTTGTAAAGCCCCTTGAAAAGCATGCTGGGGTGTTAGAAGTGTTTTTCCTCCATCCCCTTGACTCCTCAGCAGTGGAACCTAGCACAGTGTTCACTAATCGTCCTCTTTGCAATTACCCACCCTGTGCTTTGTTCCACCACTTRGTGAAGCCTCAGTTTTGTCATCTCTGGAGGCTTCTGACCATTTCTTCATGGTCTGAAGGGATCAACATAGTGTGTGGTGCACCCCTTCTTTCCAGGACTTGTGCTTGGCTTGCATGGCTCCCTCCTGCCACAGAGTGCTGAATTGAGGCCAGCTACCAAATATTTCTCTGAAATGTGTACTCATTGTATATTTGAATTTACCYAATCTCATATTTGTACATAAACGGTACTTCTAATCTATTTCCTTCATAATGTATCAAAAGATTCCTTCCTCCCCTCACTGTGGTGAGGCTGGGGAGGGGAAAGGATGGCTGTGAAAGTGCRAATGAGTCTGGGGAAGTGTCTGGGACAGCCTTTGGACCTGTGCCATCAGCCAAGTGTGTCCGGGCAGCAGTGACCTTCAGCGTCCCTCAGCCATCTCATGCCAATGGCCAGGGTCAGTGGAATCACCAAATGACCTTTCCCATGGGAAAGCTTTCTCCCACAGCATATTTGTGGAASTCTCTTGTATTCAGGCTTGGAGAGGAGGGGAGTTTGGCCCTCTGTTTATACTAAGAAGCAGATAAGTGGTTGCTGCCAGTGAAGCATTTTGCAAATAGCTGTTTGGATAATAAGACACYAAGATGAGGACATCAGAGTTCATACCACTTTAATAGTCCATTCTTTAGAAATAATTCTTTTAAATACTGGAAATATCACTTGAAGGAGTGTCTCTGTGCTGTTGTGTCGCAAGAGKAAAACAATAGCACATTTTACTTGAGACCTTGAAAATATTTTCCCCTTTCTAATAGATTTATACAACTTTCCCACCACTTGCATTGAAAGTTGGCAAGATGCTGAGGGGCAGTTAGGGCTTTACTATTTAAGTTAACTTGTGCAATCATGTTTATATACCTGARTGGAGAGACATGATTTACTCAACTGTGCATAAGAAAATTTCAGCTGTGGGAAACAAGACTTAGAATGTGTTTACTTTTAATTCTTTTCTTTGCTGAAAGTTGAKGAAACTCATACTCCTGATTTAAATGGACATCAAAATGTCACTCAATATCTTAAAGACAAAATGCAAAGATATGTTCTACCACACCTACAACTGGTAGAGAATTTGAGAGAGATTGGTATTGTAATATGTGATACTGGTTTATAATGAAGGCAGACATTGTTTTAGGAAAACAAACCCAAGTGTTAAAATGCACTTTCTGCCTTGGTTTGCAGTCATGCGTATCCAAAATTTGAGGCTTTAAGTTGTAGGAATCACAGAGAATTTGACATTGGTGCACAAGGATTTTAAAAGCTTTTTAAGTCCCTTAAAAATGGTTTATATTCAGTTTTAATATATAAGGAGAGTAGCCCCTATTACAGATACTATTTTAAGCGTTATGAAGTTAACTAGAACTCATTCAGCTGATGAGCCAGGGCATGAAGGGTTTCTCTGAAAAATAAAAGGAGAAATAGAACAAAATCTTATCCAGATAGAACAGAGTCAAAGGTGGCTATTCAGCCTCTGAGTAYAAGAGGAATGCATTTAGATAGGAAAAAAGGATGTCCATCTGCTAGCTTCAAATGCTTCTTGGCTCCAGGAAAGACAAGCTTTAGTCTTAGCTCTTCATCCAAGGACAGTGGGTAACTGAAAATGTGTACAGCAGTGTTTGCGCAGTAAGAGTTAAGGGCACTGGCCAAGCATTCCAAAGCATTGCAGGATGGAGCCTTCCCAGCATTCCAAAGCATTGCAGGTGGGATTTTTACTCATTCCTCTGACCACGCAGATGAGCCTTAAGCCCTGACGAGACAGCAGGAATTTCCACAGTGAAAGGAAATTGCCAGGTGGTTTAAAGCCAGTGTGTCCAACTCTGCCCAATTTCCTTGTGCCAGTACTGTGGGATGAGGCAGAGGGGTCATGGCCAGTGCTGTCACTGTCYGGTGGTCTGTGGCTGCTGGCAGCTTCTGGGGACAGCAGGGGCTTGGAAAGGCCATGGGCTATTCACTAATGTACCAAAGGGGTCAAGGATTTATTACAGGAGCACAGAGGAAATTACTTCTTCACCAGGCTCCCCAAATTCAGCTAGATTTGTGATACATATGAATCAGGATAATTTTAATAACATCTGAAAATCTCAGACACTGGTTCACTAAGGGAGAATAGTTAAATTTGATAGGCAACCAAATAACATGGGATGAGAACAGTGTAAAAACCTTGAAATTACAGGTCTGAAAATATCCTTCAGTATTTCTATTGAGAGCAGAGAAAGRAAAAAGAACAGCAAACAAAACAGATGGAAGACATCTCGGATTTGTATCTTCCTAATGTGAAGCACCAAAGGGTATATTTTCTGKTTTTCATTTTGAACATGGGGGTGGAGATAGATTAATGGGTTTTGGTTTGGCCTCCAGTTCTCAAATGTCTTGCACTTGAAAACAGTGTTTTTCTCCTCCTTTATACCAGATGTTACACTCTGGAGAATAATTTCTTACTGTTTTCAAGTTCAGTGAACTGCCTTGTTTTTAATGATGTTGGTTAGGAAATGTACCAGTTCATAACCAATGATGTACCTAAGGCTGTTTATAGACTTCAGTGTGGGATCCATCACAACTGAAGTGGCTTAGGAAGATGAAACTTGATCCTTTTGGACAGCTGTGTGCTTACTCTGAGGAGAGACAATCAAACGAGGAAGGATGACACTGATTTTTTTACATGATGAGATGTTTGGGAGTTTGGAGTTATTTGAACAATTCTTCAGGATTTACAGGATCAGATTGATTCCCCCAGGTAGCAGGGCAGCTCACAGTGAGTTCAGATCATTGATGAGATGCATGAGCTGTGTATGTTAAGGTAATTTAGATAATATTTGTAAGCATATTTTTTTGYTTTTATAGGGATGGCTTAGTGAAATATGAACAATTTCGTGGTGGATTTCTGTTGTTTTCTCTTTGTGGACAGGGTGTAGCACTAGGCATTTCTCTGAAGTTCTCAGTTCCATTGCCAAGTATTATTTCCAGCAAAGTTAATTGTGAGACTTCATTTACTATTGCTCACTCCATTACTCTTTTTCCTTTGTTTTGCAGCATGTTTCTCTGCTTGCTTCTTTTGCTCTCTTTTATGCWCCCGTTACGCCCTGAACAAGCTGCTTGAATAAGTTTGTTCCTTAAGATTTTCTGCCTTTAAATCCCTCTTGCCGACTGGCACATTCCTCTGTGAGATCTGTGCCTACCATGGCATCTTAGTGGACTGACACAGTATAACTGCATGGCTGCTTAGCACAAGCAATCTCACTAATTAATAGAGGCTCCCCTTAGGGAGTGGAATCTCAGTTCAGTGCTCACCCTGAAGGAGTTGTCTGAAACGGATCAAATGACGTGTCTTGAAAATGCCCACTGATTTTTTTAAGGTGATAAGCTTACACTTAACATACACCCTGTGGGAATCTACAGTGTAGGTGTCTTGGATTAGTGTTAGGGAAGGTCAGTGTTTGAATGGTTTTGTCTTCTCAAAAATTTTAATGATAAAGTTTGAGCTCTGTGAGGAAGGAGCCATTTAACTTCTTATCTGCACAGTGCTTAATAAATAGTGGATACTGTCATGATGTARCTAATTAGAGGAATTACAATTTTTAGAGCTTAGAGTCAAGGCTGAGAAAACCACATATTACTGGGCAAAGCAAAGCATGCAAAACGCAGTTYAAAATTCAGAATTCTAACGGCACATCATGCCCCTTTTCACGAATAATATTGAGATACCTAAGGATTTTTAGATATAGAATTTTTATGAAACAGCTTCCTCAATAAGATTACAAATAGAAAGCGTGAAGCACTGCATGGTGCATTTCCTTTACACAGTGACACCCTTGTGAGAGTAGTGCAAAAAACAGCAGAAGGAAGAAACAAAATGTGGTAGTTCAAATACGAGGATACGAGCATATATAAAATATCACACAGAACGTAGCATCAAATATTAGCTGGGAAGGATGCCAGAAAGACTTATGATTTCAGTTCAGAAGTGCTTTTAGTTATGTCTTTTTTTTTTAATTACTGTTTTCTTCTCCTATGGCCTTTCCTTCAAAGGCTTCTCGTGTAGATGTTTATTAATAAACAGCTGCTTGCAATGAAAGGCCATTACTTTAAAGCCATTGTGGTTTCTGWTGTTGATTGGGGGCTGGTTGAGCTTCTGTTTGTCCTAATATAAACCAGATAAAATATGTAAGTATTTTTAAACTGGGCAGATARCTCACAGAAAAGCTACAGAAAGACYAGATAACAGCCATGATTGTTCATAGAGTCTTAGAAATCCTTGAAGTAAAAAAAAATCATTAAAGTGTACTTAAAGTGCATCCTCATGTGAAAGCTTTTATTATATATGGTAACTATCTATACATTATCTACCTATATGTTGTGTGTGTGTGTGTAAAAATAATGGTTATTAYAGATGTTTATTGAGCTCTCCTATGAGGTAGGTGCTTGAGAACACTGAAGTTAGATGCTTGATATTTAGGTATCAGAATTTCTGGTGTTGTCTGTTGGTGTGTTGTTTGTTTAGAGTGTTTGAAAGATGGGATTTATTGGAGATTGGAATCTATAGGATTCAACTCCTTAAAAAATCTGTATATAAAAATACAGTTGAAAAGTATAAAATACAAATTCATTAAGTTGCAGTTAYATAGCAACCACTCTCTTGTCAAAAATTTGAGGCTAAGTACTTGTGGCTGAGTACCTGATGTGAGTTGGTCTTTAAAGTGAAATGGTTTTGTCCAGTGTGGAGTTGMAAGAGGCTTGACATCTGGCAGCTTAAAATTTTCTACTATCTTGGARCTTTCTAAACAGCTAAAAGATGCTAAGTTACAACAGTGCTTATGTTGGTGATGTGAGTGTGTTCTCACAGCTTTGAATAATCAGGAAAATATTATCTCTAGRATGTGGGAAATATAACTTAACACAAATACGTCACTATAGCTTCCCATGRTTTGSTTTACTGAGGCACAGGGAGCAGTAGCTAYAATAATCCAAAAGACTGAGCTTCTGTGAGCACCAAAATTAGACTATTAGTCTGTAGATGATTTGGTTTGGAAACGTTTTGGTATTGTGAAGTGAAAAAAATTTGTATTTCTGTTCCTTATGCTCACAGAAGTTGAGTAGTGCTCCAGGTGTCTCCAACAACAAAATGATGCAACAGAATAGGGGACAAGGTTTGCAGGAGAGAATGATCTAAGGTAGGGAATGGGTCCAGGGACAAGTCAGCACAGTCAGAGCTTAGGTGATTGAATGAGACATGGTGGAGGGAAGGAAGAACAAGAAATTACAGAGCTGCAAATTTCTAGGGACTGGGAGAAAATTCTGGAGCAGCATCTCTGTTTGCATCACCGTTCTTAACCAATTCCCTTGGTACCTACTTCAAGCTGGTGGTGCAAACAGGCTACTGGTGTAGCTGGATCCTTGGCCTAGTCCTTCTTATTCCTGAAATAATCTCTAGGCCACAGTAACCCCTGGGTGACAACGATGAAGCACAACATCAGGAGAACCGTTTGGGGAAAATGGTGACAACTTTGCCATTTGAGTCCCCTACCGTAAGCACTGAGTCCAGAGAGTCTCCCAATCTCACCAGGCTCCCTTTTTCCAGCTGCTCCCCAGTATCCTGCTTCAAATAGTTTTCCATTTTCTTGTCAGTAATTTCTCCTTCACCATACTTTTCTTTGAATTGTTTCTTGAGGACGCTTTGACCTTCTCCTCCCCTCCCCTGACTCAGATATGTAGTTTTCCAGGTTTCTTCTTTCTACTGGTCTGCAGTACAAATAATGGGCTGTTTGCATGCAGCCCCCTTGCTTTGTTCCAGGTATGGAAGTCGGAGGAATGGGGCTCAGGAGTACATTGCTGAAAATTTTCCATCCACGTCCATTGTTGTATCACACTGTTAAACTGTCACCTGCTTAGTGACATGCAGCTCATATCATCTTACATATGACCTTTGACTTTGTCCTGCTAAATTGAGCTTGAACTTCAACTTTATTGTCAGAAGGCTAAAGCAGGTCAGAGCAGTACAGGAACATAGGTTACAATTCGCCATACTGTTACATTTGAGCTTTACTAAACATGGTACAAATTCCCTTTAAAGAAATGTGATTGACTTCAAATTTGCACTTTGTTTTGGAAAAGTTGTGCATGTGATAAATGAACTCATTAGACAGAACATGTAGGGAGAATTTTCCTTTGTATTTCAGCTCATTTATCCTCTTGCTCMTGTGTTCTACCTGTGGTCCATACTTTATCTTTTTGTTTGTTTGGTTGACTTCGATTGTTTTTTTTCAGAAGAAAGCATAACTGTAAATCCCCAGCAGTAACAGGTAACCCCATGGTTGTAAACCACTTTTCCGTAGTTGACATCTCTTGAAAGAGAAAGTGTCTTGGTACTGATTTATAAAGGCAGCCTTATTTGTTACAAATTTAGTTAACATTACTTAAAAGGATATTTTTTAATAGGATAATAGGTCTAATAGGATTTGATGGTCTGACTTCTGTCTCTCCCCTAAGAATGCATACATGTGCAATAGAAACTTTTTTTGTRATATGTTTATCTAAATACTCTTGACTGTTCGATAAGATTTCTATCCAACATGTGTGTACATTTGGATACTTATTTATGGGGGTCAAGATCTTTATTCTAGGACGTGCTATTAGTGTCTCTGTGTTGATTTTCAGCACTTTGTCACTGTGTGTTGTTTTGATTACAAAACATCAAAACAAATGGGCTGGGCAAGAAATTTAGTTGTGTCCTATGATCTCTTTCTTTCTATAGAATGAAAATTCTACTCAGAACTAAATCTTCCTTTGACAATGTCTGATAAGGGTAGCATGAGGACTTGAAATCCTTGGAATTTATTTTAGCTGAAGAGCAGAAAAATAAATTTGTGTTTATAGCCTGCTTACTCATGAATAACTTTGACTGATATATCTGATTTGTAAGCCTGGAAAACAAGGCAGGGGAGTGTGTCTGAGTTGCTTTTGAGGTTTTGTGGSCAAGTGCCTTTCTGGTTCCCTCTCCTGGAAGCTTTGTGGCCAGTGGAGAGTAACTAGGGGTATTGGCTCACAGTGATTATGAACGTTGTGTCAAACCTTAGAAAATATGAAAATATGTAGAATTGATAATAGTCTAGTATATAATTTAATAGCTTAGTTTAGTTAGATTTTTTTTTTGTCAGGTAATTACATCCAGAAGTAGACAGTTTCCACCTGTGTTTAAACGACTTGCAAACTTGATTCTTGGTGTGAGCCTCACATGGTTTTCTTCTAATTACAACTTGAAAACAGACTTGCTGCAATTTTTTGCCCCCATGGGCCACTTTAATTAATACTTTTTAACTCCAAAGCCTCTTCTTTCCTGAGATTGCCTCAGAAGAAAAGTCAACCAAAGAAGACTTTGGTAAGATTTATASATGAGGTGCAGTAAGATGTGAGGGAGAAAGAAAAGAACTCACTAGCTTGCAAAAAAAGAATCCGTTGCAATTCCCCCTGGGGACAAGCAGCATCCTTCTGGCTGGCTTTTATTAGCTTAACAGGAGGAAGGCTACTACYCATGTCCCAGTGAGGCAGAGGTATTTCCCATGTAGAAGAACAGCATGAAGGAAACACATTTCTCCACTTTTTGCAAGACTTTCTCAGACCTTATGGAGCTGAGGCTTTCTCCTTGGACAGCAGTGGCTGTCCCACTACATTAACCGTAAAGCTTTAGCATAGAAGGAAGGGCTAAGCTAAAGTTTTACAAATTCAGTGGCATGGAGTGAGAAGTGTTTCAGACAGAAGGGTGGGCTCAGAGAGAAGGAATAGAAAGAAACCCAGTTTTAAAACTGCTTTCTTCCTCCTGTCTGAGAAGAAAGTGCCTGCTGGTTGTGGCTCAGTTGTCCTGAGGAGTTCCTCTGGGAGAAGGAGGTGACAGGGACAGGTGGCCTTGCTTGATTGCTGGCTCCTCAGTAAGAGAATAAGGCTCCAACCAGTCCCTCAGGCACATAACATTGCTGGAGGAGCAGGTGTCTGGGGAGGGGGGGAAGCATAAGAAAGAAATGCAGTAAATTACATCTTAACTTGTTTAGAGAGGGGGTTAAAATATTTTTAACCTACTTTTTAACATACTTTATTCATGGAAGAGTCTTTGTAACAGAGAAAACAGGTAGAGGATGCAGCTTAGACTGGAAYACTTCACTGCACAAAGGGAAATTACTCCTTTGTGTAGTAGGAAATGCCATAAATGAACATTCCCTGTGAGGTGTAACCACTGTACACAGCAAATACAAACCCAAACTTTTTCAGGAAAAGAATGAGCCTTCAAATAGAAAGTGGGGTTAAAATAAATTAAATTTCATGTTTTTCCTGAACTGTTTGGGTCATTGGCTAGTTCCTGAGGCAGYTCCCAAAGTCATTTTGTCTTTGTCCTTGTGCCTCTGAGCATTTGCAAGGTGAAATCGTACCATGTCCTGCGGCTTTGGTAGCTTTGCAGTTTGCAAGGGGTCAAATACAGAGTCAGATGATTTGGAGTCAGGTGATTTGATCGGAAAAGAGAGGCTTTGACACACTTCTGCTGTGATCTGGGGTGAAGTGAATGAACCTCTGTTGTCGGCTGCTGTTGGAAACAGAAAGGCAGTGGCTGCAGGGTGGAAATAAAAGGCAAGTCAGAAACTGAGTTACACATCCCTGTTGTCTCGCTGGCTGCCTTTGGTGCRGTGCTGAGCTGTGGTTATGAAACTGTGCCCTGCATTTGCTCATGTCACATTTGATTTGCAAACCTGTGTGCTCGACTGGCAGGGCAGTGCCTCTTGCTCTGGCTGGAACACCCTCAGCTGCTGAGAACCTTTCCCGAGCATGCCTTTGTCTGAGAAAGAGTGCAAACACTGAAGTGACGACATGTGGAACAGAAGCACAAATGGGGATGATTTAATGCAGAGGGCAGGCAAGCTCTGTCACTCAGCCTGTGACAGGGAGCTCTGAATTTCCCTTTTTTCAAGAAATTTAATCTGGTGGAATTGCCTGCACATGATACTTCTGAAGTTGCTGATCCTGTCCTCCTGTTTGCATATCTCAATCTGGCATAGATAATCTTTGATACTGCTCTTTTAAAGAGAAAATTCGGTGTCTCTTCACTTTTTAAGCGTTTGCAATGAAGGGTAGTATTGCAAAGTGAGAATCAAGCATCTTGTCACTTCTKTAGAAATGCTCCAGTGGTAATGCAGACCTGAGGGAAGGTGCTTTCACTTGCTACAAAGGTGCCTGGGAGGATTTGGAGCTTGATCGCTCTCACGCGTGCAGAGATGCAGTGTTCAAGATACAGTGTTTAGATTTTAAGGTCTGCTCTTCCTCTGGAGCCATGTTTGAGTTAGTTGGTTGGTGTAGCAGTTGAGTGCACTGTGTCCCTGAGATAGTGACATGAAGTGTGGCAGGATGGTAGGTGGAGAAGACAAGGTTGCTTCCTTTTCTTTTGGAGTTCTTGCTCATTAAATGATTACAGGATTGTCTCAAAAGTGTTTTACAGACCATGTGGAAAGGAAGAGGAATACCAAGAGCTCTGACAGTGTTAGAGCGAAGGCGAATGTTCTTATTAATGGTGCTCTTAAGAAATTAAAGTGCAGTATAAATGTTGAGACCTTAGCTTAAGTCTAACAAGTAAATCTCTATTAAGAGAGTAAACCCAGACCATCACTTACCAATGATCTTGGAAGCAGGTAGAATAAAGGAGGGGATTCTGCCTTCAAGCCAGACAAGTTCTCAAACACATGAGCATCTAATGGCCACCAAGAAGCTTGCCAACTGTGACCTAGATTGCTCCACATTAGTTAAAAATGCATCTCACCTAAATCCCCTGGGGCCATCTCATTCAGATCTTGCCAGCGTAAACATGGGTTTCCTGAGCAGGGCCAGTGCCATGGTAAGGRAAAGGCCATCTGGTCAGCCTTGTCATGGTCCTTTCAGATCTTACAAAAGGCTTGTCATTACATTTTTGTTGGATTTAGATAGCACATGAAGAGCCAAGTCGATGGTTGTGCATTTAAATACAGCAACTACTCTGCTTTTCTGGTTTAGTGAGGATTGTGTGAATCAAAAATACCTTACTCATCTGCAAAAAAGCTTAGTCCCAGCAAATCATGACTTTAATTACAGGAAATAATCATAAACTACTTTATATGCAATTAAAGACACTTTCTTTTGGAGATATTTTTGTAATTTGTATTTTTTCCTAAAACCAATTATCTAAAATATTATACTTTTTCATGCCTGCAGTGCAACTTTGTCTTGCATATAAATTAAATTTTTTTAAATTAGTCATTCTTTATGTGTAATTGAAACTTGAGACTATTTTACCTTTATCTAGGTTATTGATTAATAGGTCAGATAACACCTGCTGGTTGGCAGCAGCAGCGAACAGTTTTGTGCTACAGTTTGCTTGTTTAGATAATTGTATTAATTTAGAATGGAAATTGACACAGTTACAATGGTGTTTTTGAAAATGTCAGTTTTATGGTTTTTTTTTATGTTATTGTCTAATCAACCTGTAATCAAATGCTGAAATGGTTTGAAGCAGAAAATACTTTTCACACTAAAATTTAATGTGATGCTGATCCAGAGCTCATTAATTTCATGGGAAGCCCAGTGTTGGATTTGTACTACAGTCACAGTTTTATCCATCTATTGAAACAGAATGACAATGTGCAAATCCAGACCGAACAGTGGTGTGGCCCAGATCTTTCACAAACAGCTGCAAACAATTGGGAGAATTTCATGGCAGTGCTAGGCTCAAGGCTACGGAAAACGTGTCCTGAAGGGTATGTGGTCCTGCAATGATTGCAACCCATGACTTGGGAAGAAGAGAAAGGTAGATATTTTGTCTTTTTGTGCTCAAAGTGACAGTTCAAGGAAGATCCTTAACCTGCAATGAATTTCTGTGAGTCAGGAACAGAAATGTGATAAGCTAGCAGAAGCAGTTATGTCTGTGTGCTCCCGTGGCCTTTACAGGTGAGCAGTCCTGGTGCCATCCTCCTTAGTAAAGACAYGGCTGGATTATTGAGAGGATAGATAGGGATGGATGATGAGAAAACCATCACTTTTCTAGAGGCTGCCCTGTCAATCTTCTGCCTCAAAACAGCCTGCCTGTGAAGCGACTTTCAGAGGAGCACACTGCCCTTCCAGCTGGTGACACCACCCAAGTGCTGGTGCTGACCCACAGCAGGACAGGAGCTCACACACCTCCGAGAGTACTGCACATTTTTTCCTCAGTCCTGATATGAAGCATGATCTGGGAAATTTGCAGAATTAAGCTGTCAAAACTATGCAAAATTAATCATAGGCTGGATTTGGCATAAAAGCTTATATAGTGTTTGCCCTCAGCATTTGTATTTGCTGTTGGAAATGCCTCAGCCCATACATCTGTGCAGATAATGCCAATAGGGGAAATCACTAATGAAACGTAGTTTTATGGGTGGGTTTAGGTGCATTTTCCAGCAGCTTCATGTGCCTGTAGCATAATATTATATTCTTTTCTCAAGCTGTGAATTTTTTAACTTCTGCTACGAAGCATGAGACACCAAATTTCTTTTGCCTTTATCATTTGCCTCTGTCACACTTGCACACACATCTGGGTGACACAGCTGGGTCAGTGGGGTGCCATTCAGTCCCACCATGGGGCCCAGGGGTGAAGATCCCTGTGGGGAGGAGTGGAACTCCTGCAGAGCTCTCCAGATTTTGCTTTCCTAAAATCTATGAAAATGTATCTGTCGAAGGAGGAAGGCCTAAGTTTCATCGAACCATGTAAGTTCCAGCTGGAAGATGAAGGTATCCAGGGCCATTGGATGCCTCTTTCTCAACCTGAGACCAGCCATTAATAAATATAAATAGGCCATTTCCATTATCTTTTTACAGCAGCAAGGATAACTTAGTGTAAAATTACATGTCATGTCTGTATTGATCTAACCATCCACTATCCTTTTTGTTTTCTCTTCTCCCACACACTGGTTAAAGACTCACAGAARCAGGACAAAGTTTACAGTGTTGGGGAATGAGAAGACAAATTGTTTCACCTGATGCATAGGGAGGAAGATGGGRATATGAAGGGCAGGAAAACTGAGGATTTGACCCCCCCTTCTAGCTATGTTGAGCTGTTAGATAACTATGTGTCAAAAATATGTGTCTTCAGCCTTAGATTAGCTCAAGATACAATAATTTTTGCTCTTCCCAAGGAATCGCTGTTGAAGCCCTTTCACTAATGGCAAAAATATTTATTCAGACACAAGGATAACCATTTGTTTCACTTGTTTCTCCAGAGACACGAGTAGCTCCCATTTAAGTAAATGAGTGCTCTGCAGACCTAATTAGCGCCAGAGTAAAGTCTGTGGTCCCCTGCCAAAATGCTACATCATGAACTGAAACTCATGGAAACTTAATACAGTCACCATTTATCTGCTATATTTAAATCAGACTTTAAACATTAAATGAAAGCCAATACACCSAATAAAAGTTTGTAATCCAGATTGTGATAATAAATCTTATGCTGGTATCCTAGTACAGATGAGGGTGAAATTGTAAGAGCATTGATATTCATGCCATAGCATATCTTGACTTCAGTAGATCTAGCGTTTTTTTGGTAATGTTTTTAAGATTCTTAATTTACTAGCAAAGTAAGTAATTTAGGATTTCCTGTTTCCCTCCCAGTCAYTGRTGTTGTGATCAGCTCCTGGGACAAKACTAACAKGTACTCAGCTGGATTTCTCTGTCAGCRTCAGCCACCTCCTTTTTTCCCTCTGCCCTCCAAAGCCACTTCTCTGTTTTCTCTGCCCTGCCTGCAGTCCCCAGGCTCGGCAGGTGCCCTGCTGTGTTTGGCTTTAAGCCTCATTTCCTAGGAGGAGAGAGCTCACGATTGTGGATGTATCTTTCCATCTGCAGAATGGTGTTCGATGACTTTATTTGAGTTTGAAAGGAGAACAGCTTTCCTAAAGGTCCCTGGGCAGAGGAGGTGATCCCAGCTGAGYGCCTTTCCCTGCCCCGAGCTGCCCTGGGAGGGGAGCAGAGTGCCAGAGCTSCCYRCCTGGGGCACAGAGCAGCTCCAACAGGGAATGTCCTTCCTCAGTGGGATGGTGGAGAGAGCGCGYGTGGGTCTCACTCTGTCCTGGTGGGTGGATGGCGAGGGGTTAGGGGACAAARGACATGGATGAAAGGCAAAACAAGTTTCAGAGTTGTGTCCATTGCAGAACTCTTTTTTTCCCCCCCTGAATAGTTTGGTTTCATGTGACTTGAACGCCGTCCCACTGAATGGTGGCAACACAATCTTGGCCAAAGTGGCTGATTATGTTTATTTAAGAAGTGTCTAGTGGTAGAAAATCAGTAACAAAAATCGATTTGCAGCTTTTCCTGTGCTTTGCAAAAGGCATGCGAGTTTCACATGCACTAGTTGGAAGCAAGTGAAGAGAAAATAATTCACAAATTAGGAAATATTTCTTAATGTACAGTGATACAACTTAAAAAGCTTACTTCTTGAAGAAAATCAATTTATATTGTTACATATTTCATTACCATACATAAATGGGAATTAATTTTATTTTCTTGGATAAATTGATGTGGATTATCTAGTGTTGTGTTGGTTTAGCTGTAGCTTAAAGCTGGRGCTTATGAGCTGGAAAAAAGGTCAGGTGTTTGTTCTGTCTGTACCTTTTATTCCATATTCTCATTGCCTTTGAAAGTATTCGTGGATGTGCAAGAGGCACAGGATTGGCTACTAAKGTGCTGACTAATCCCTTTTCTTGTTYTGAAGGGTTTAGCAACTCCTTTATRCAGACTTTTTCATTCATTYTACATTTTTTCCTYRTYTTACCTAAARATTTCATTCTGTAGGCTCCTATATGTGAGTTTATCTTTAAAGGCACCAGTATTATAGTACTACAGATGTTAGGCCGGTTTCTTGAAGTTAAGCACATGTGAGTTTCTGTAGAGGTAAGGAGAGAGAGGGAGACATTGAGCTGCCATCTGAATAAAAAAATACCTTAATTTCCAATAGATGTGAAAAATGAARTGTTCCTTAGAAGGTTGCAGACAGGTTTCATGTGCTGGGGGCTGATCTATGAGCACTTCTTGTCTTCTAGATAAGAGCATAAATATTTTTATTCATCTRTAGCACAAWASAAGGGCAGTGCAGTGTAAAGCTGRCACCTGGCTGACCAGCAGGRTAAAAGAATGAGGAGAAAATTCATYGTTRTTCTGTTTTCTTGTAAACTATGCATTTGGTTCTAATGTATCTGTAATTAGGGTAGAAAAGAGGGATGCACTGGGAGTATTTATAAATTAGATTACAGTGATATGATTACTGACAAAAAGAAGAATTCAGTTATAAAATTTACTCCCTTTTCTATATGGGAATCTTTTATTTCTGTTTGATGGGTAGGATTCATCTGTAGCTGTTTGCTAACATTACCCYACCCCTCCAATCTGTGTGTATCGGGAGAAGGGTCCTGTGTGCAATTGCTCCCAAGAAAAGGTTTTGTTGCCTGCAAGCAGCAATGGAGAGAGTAATTTAGTGCTTATATGGTGCCTGCTCTAGAGAATAGCTCCTGCCTCTAAGGTCTTCCTTCCTGTTCGTTATTTAATACCTATTTTATTTTGGGAACAAAAAAAARTACCCAACCCTAAAGAGAAATGGGCATTGTTCACATCAACARTTTCTGCCCTGCAGATATGAGGGGAATAGTTTCCTTTCCACAGGAGCYTTTTAGCCAATTACCAGAGCAGCTTGTGGACCACAGCAACAGAGGGATTACTTTGCCTTCCGTAGTGAACATTAACCACTGCTGTGCTAAACACATGAGCCTTTTATATTTTATCTACTTYGATATTTTAAGGAAATGAGAAGTCTTGAAATGACAAAACCCTGGTAATAATGAGGTGAGTTATCACCACATGGTTATTATCAAGAGAATTTTCTTTTTATACTAGTATGTGTTARGAGGCATGCTCCTTGTTTGCCTTGGAAGTAGTGTCAGTCCAAGTTTACTCTTGTCAGGTTTCTGAGGAGAATGAAACATTGTTACTGTTTGTGAAAGAGAAAGAGAAATGTGGAGCCTGGCCCACAAGTTGTCTTCCTGGAAGCCTACGTGATTGTGGAAGCCTACTCATGTACTGTCTGAGGTTTGTCTGATTCCACCTTCGTCCTTTGTCGGGTTCAGCTGCTGGCAGTCAGTTCTGCATTCTTTATCTCCAGTAAAGTTACCTTATTTGTAATTAATCAAACAGTGTTAAAAAAGTTGGGCTTGWAGTTGGATTTAGGTGTCTTGTGACCAGCGTAGACATTACCTGTAAGGTAAGAATTCTTTTGGCAGTGAACCGCAGCACTTCTGTAGAAGCTGGTAAACCTGGAAGACACTATGTASCACTTACCAGATCCCTGAGGTAAGGTTGTTTTAAAGTGTGTCTCTGYTCACGTCCTGATGTCCTTCCTGCTGTATTGGGAATAGACTTGACCATAAAGAGATGCTGTTAACTGAAAATAACTGTAAATGCAGTTAACTGAAAATATGCCATATACTTAAATTTTATGACATTGAATTAGTAAATCACTATTCACTGTGACTTCTGCTTTGATCTTATTTTCATGTRAAACCCTGTAATCATGTTTTGTGCATCAGTCAGTCRGTTTTCACTGGAAACAGCCAGATGCACAAGGACCTTTGCAGYAGTGCTGTGCTTGGAGTCACTAGCACAAGCACAAAGCCATCTGTTCGAAGACTCTTGGAACCTCTTTTTTGAGCTTCARGAATGAAACTGCATTTCTCTCCAGGGCTACTGTGGAGCAAACCGAGAAGAGCCTGGGTTACACTGCTGTCTACACTAAAAGTGTAGTGTTACATTGCTACTTTGTGGTGTCAGCATGCTGCRGAAATAATCAGTGTATAAATTAACATGTGAACTTTCCAGAATTGCACGTGGTGAGTTTTAGTTTAAACATAGTTAACTAACATGGATAAGGTGGCAAAACCTATTTTAATATCTGTGTACCTTTGTCCCTGCTGCCTTTTAATGCAGGTGCWCTCAGGTGGTTGTGGATGCCATGCATAAAGCTTTTGTATAGTACAGAACTTGTCGTAAGCATCTCAGTATGCCCAGCAGCCTTCACAACAGGCAAGAAGAGCCCAACTGAACATAAGAAACCTAATGTCTGATAAAGGATTGTTTGAAAAGTTTTTTCAGAGAAAAAAAGGCAATTTCATAAGAAGCTTGCACTACTTTAAAGCCTAGAAAAGTAACATTTGGATTTGAAAGCCAATTGGGAAGATGAGTTTAGTAATTGTATGAGTGTGAAGAACAAAGGCACTTAAAAATTTACAAAAAAAGGAGTGAAAAGAACTTTACAAAGCTACAAAAGCTTTATAAAAGTAGACCARATACTGCATATGGAATATGGATATTCTACCACAATGGATCTGAAAGAACTACAGAAGTAGAAAGTCTGAWATACTTCCAGACATGTGAAGTAATGCCTTGCATTATTATGTGGGAAAGGCTGTTTTTCTTGGCCATAATTTAGGAAGACTTTTGTGTGTTATCAACGAATTAGAACTTGAATAACAAATCTTGGATATAATCATCATAATCTKTTCCTGTTAGGAGGAGCAGAAGGGGGGGAAAAGCTTATTGTAAAATAGTTTAAACATATTTGATGAAAAAATATGGAGAACTCATTTGCTTAGAATAGCTTATCATTTAGGTGGATTTTTTTTGTTGAGTGGTTCATAATCATTGAGTCTGCTGTAAGAGTTCCTAACTCAATCACAAGGCAGAAGTGAGCTCTGTGTATGGTACTGCTTAGGGTCTTGTGTCTGCTTTGAGTTCCATACTGAAATRGAGTAATTGAACATGTCAGACTGTCCCATAAAACAAAAATGACTAAAGTAAAATTGATTGCAGTGTGTTCTCCATATTGCATACCTGCCTTAAGAAATTACCCTTAATAGGCCATTGGAACACAATGTAACTGTGTGACACACATTTATATATATATATGCATATATATATATATATCTTTATGCCCATTACTAAATTATTTTTACATGTGTCAGTCAGTACCAGAACTTTATCTTGCTCTCCACTCTTGATTGTGAGTGGTTTTTGGAGGTGGGGTCCAGGTTGTCAAGAAGGGACACCTTGTTGAAAATTCAGGCAGTCATGCTGGGTGGTGTTTGTTAGTTCTCAGTTTAGGAATCTGAAAAGTGGAGCATCTTTTAAATAGGGAAGTGGATAAAGTGGATATTTTGCAGAAAAACAGCTTTTACYTTGTCTGGGTAAACAGTGAGAAGAAGGTAGACCTCTACTATGTGGGGATGAAAGAAATTAAAATTTGTGTGCAAGAGGGATGTGAGAGGTGCAGGTATTTTTGGAATGCAATATATAGAATATCAGACATAACAGACATGACTTCTGCTACCTTTGTGTTTTTCTTTTTTTTTWAWKRARRAAAARARGYATCATTTAAGTGAAAACCATTRCATGAACTAGAAGTTTTTAAGTTCTTTTATAACCTGTCTACCCAAACAGACTCATATTCCTCAGTTTTCTAATAGCTTGCAGTTTCTTATTGATGACCTTCACTTGTGTTTACTTTCTCCCAGTTGCACCTGCATTCTGATTTGGTAGTATTTTCAACAACTTCAAAAAAACTGTTAATACATTGGTTTGGGGGAATGAAGTGGCTTGTTGAAACTTCTTGTAAGTGACTGACRATATAACACAGTCACGAGAAGGACATCCAGATGAGCTTCTTAATGCATGAAGATTTTGTGGGGCCAGCAGTGCGGGGTCATTCCATAATTACGTTATTTTAGTGGGTTTTGGTCCACTGCATTTCAGGTTCAGAAGCTTTTACTTTGTTCTGCTGTGAATCACAGTGCTTCATTAYGACATTTGCACCGACAGTTATGGGAGAGGTGCTGAAAGGCCCAAGGCTACATCATCGTTTCCAAACTCCCACATGCTTCTCCCCATTTTTATTAGGATCTCCTCAGTCGGTTACACACCCTCTTTCAAAATGTTGTTTATAACTCAGGTCTGTCAGGTTGCCTGTTCAGCGCTCACAGTGACTGAGCAGCTGGTATGCTAATTGCTACCTTACTGAACCAACCATAATGGCATGTCTTTTTTGTTCCTTTTTTCAACCTTTTTGTGTATTAATGTTTTGTCTTTGACCATACATTTTAATTATTGTGGCTTTGGAGTGGACTTTGCTGCCTGCCTCAAGCTTTTCAATGCCTGTGTACAGCACTGTGCACAGWGAGACCTAATCCCCAGCTGGGGACCATCTCTAACAGTGCAGTACAAATACATTGTATTTCAACATTTTTTGGATTGATTTTGGCCTCACTCAAAAGGGGTTTTGTTGTTATTTCTCAGTTCTTATTTGACATGCTAATTTTACAGTGATTTTCTGGCTATTTAAAGCAGATTTGGGAGGGAAGTACTTTCAGTGTTTTGCACATCATCCACTGCACGACATAAGAAACAAATCCCTGTATGTGTGGATTGATTTTTAGCATGTCTCTATACAGAGTACATGCTAATGTAATTGAAAGCTAARAAGTGTAATTTGCTACAATTTTTTAGCTTTGCAAAGCATGGGATTGAAGAGCTGGAGTCTGCTTGTTTGCTTTCTCATGTTGAAATAGTACCTGTCACTACTGTGTGTTATGTTTTTAAAAAAGAGGAGAGGAGAACATTTCTGCTACTGTGTATGCCTCACAGAGCAGGAAAATTAAGACATCATTTATAGTGGCTATTGTGCAGGAGGTTTCTGGTATGTTTGGCATTGCATGTTCAACCTTGGCATTTTGTCATTAAAAACTGGAACGGAGCACAGGCTCTCAAATATGCCGTCAGGCCTCTTGAGCTCCTGTAAAAATAAGCTGGCAAACAAACCCCTCTAATAAAATGCTGATGCTGGAAAAGATATACAGTCATCATTTCGTTATGCTACTTTTCTCAGCATGTCTCATCTATTTCCRAAAGTAAAAGAGAGAGATGATTACCAGAAAAGCAGAAGTCACGATGAGGTGAAATCCTGGCCTTGCTGAGACAGGGGACAGTTCTATCASTGGGTCAACCTTTGAGCCATGAAAYGTCCCAATGGSCTGGCCAGATCACTGGTTTCRGTGGCCATTAATTTGCCTTTTAGTCAGAGCAGTCATTCCTTCCCTCCTATTGCTCTTACGATGTTGATTATTTAGCAGTGTAAATGAGGGTTAAGGTTTTTTTAAAGTTTCGGCTTTTAATGACACTGTAGCCATTTCAAATCCCAACACACCCTCCCCCCCCCCTCCCCCGAAGCCTCCCAGGGATTGGGAGCATTGAGGAGCCAAGAGGAGGCTTCTGGCATTGGGAGCATTTGGGTTTTGGGCTGCTATTGGTAACCTGGGCAGTGAGAATGATGACTGTGTGATAGTCCTACAGTCTGGGCTTCTTCTGTTTACTGGTACTATTATTTTTTCTCAGGATGGTTCATTTATGATTTTTAACTCATTTATTTTTTGATTCAAAGTCTGCATATCTACTTGCAACATCCTCTTAATTATCCAGTGCATTTTCCTACAAAAGGAAATACATGTGTTTAATATGTACTGTGCAGGTTGCTTGTGTAGGACAGCTGAAGGAGGAAACAGAGGTAATGACAGTCTAGAAAAATGCAGTGTCCAAATATTTGGTTATTTAATTCATAAATTACAGTTCTAGTTTTAAAAAATGTATTCTCATAGTGTCAGTCAATCAGTCTTGTATTTTTCTTTGGGCTGTTTAATTACTGGGGAAATATTTAACTCTCAGCAGCTTACATGTTTCTCAAACAGCTCTTGCATTTGTTCCTTCAACATATTGTTCTGCTTCTTCAGTTTTGGAAAATAATAAAAAAAGAAAAGTACACTATCAGGAAAATACTATTCCTTGGTCTCTAACCATTAATGTATGTAAGAGTGGAGATGAACAGCATTGGTTATTTGCAGCTTCTTTTTTAATAAATTAAGCAGCCCTTGTGTCTCAGGGGGAAGAGCACAGTTTGTATGGGGTCTCTACTGTGCATATACGCAGCTCCAGGGACTTTTTTAAACTTGTATCTTTTATAAGGTCCTTGAGCCTGGCTATCTATAGCTCACTGGAGAACAGCATGTCCCGTGTGCTGCACTCTGCTCATCACGTCTTGGAATTGTTTGGGGTGTGCATAAGCCATTCCTCTGGGTGAGATGAAACACAGACATTTCTAACATTTTGACTCCCTTTATCCTCTCTGTGGGAGCTCAGCAGGCAGGATGTGCAGGGATTTGGAGATTTCTGCGTTGAGTTCCTACAACAGCTGAGTCAGCTCCAAGGTTTCTTGTGGCTGTGTTTTCAGTTGTGTGTTACATAGATGGGACTGTGGACTGCCGGTGATGATAAAAACAAATATATATTGTGGCAATTAGACATTGATGTATCTGGAGCTAAGCTGCACTGTTGTTGGCAGGATTACAAGAGCTGGGTTGTTTGGAGATTTAATGTTCACATTGTGGCTGTTGTAGGGCAAAACTGAAAGCTCATAAAACTGAAAGCAGGTCATATCAACAGACCAATTAAAGACAGTGTATCATGGATACAAATGTTTTTGAGCTCTACTGCTTACACAGTAATCATTATGTTTGACCTTTCAGCATGAACTCTGTTGATTCCTCATCACGTTTTCATGCAGCATAGTCTTTTAGAGAAAAAGTCATCAGACATGACTTCATACAGTCCTTGACTTTAGTTGGATTTCTGCAGTTCCTGATTAAAACCAACTTGGTTTTACTAGAGTCATGTAGGGGACAGAACAAGCCAACTTTTCCTTTCTGTGGTTTTTCASTGTGTAGGTCGTCTGAAATGATGAAAATAGTATTCCAAAAAAGAATACTTTTTCCCAAAGATTTCATTACTAAGTTGGAACTTGAGTGGATKATTATTGTGTGTGGTTGAGGGGCATTTGCCTTAATTGTGTATTTGCAGGTGGCACTGTCTTCKCTGCCAGGAGATAGAAGGTCTGAGGACTTCGTCTTTTAGCCAYCAGAACAGCAGCAAGGTAGCTCAGTTTGCAACCACAACACTGTTAAAACACAGATAATTTTAAACAACTGCATTCAAAAACAAATTTCTGTCTCATCAGTGCCTGACTGATTTCTAATAAAACCAAGCTTTAGCTCTTCTTTGTTCTGTTTGCATTGAGGCATGTTTGCATAATGCAGATGCAAAGGAAATACCTGCTTTGCTTCACTTTGACAATCCCATTTCGATTACTSTCTGCATAATCTTGCATCACAAAAAGAGATTCAAACCTATTCCTTGTCTTGTGGCAAAAAGCTGCTAAGCCCAACTGATGAGGAGGATTCTTGGTTGCTGTAAATTGAAGAGAAAGTGCATAAACTTGGAGCTTTTGTGAAGTGCTTTGTTGATGTGTCACTGGTTCTCGCTGAAATTAAATTCAGGCAGAAAGTTGGTGCTGTGATATCATTTGAGAAGAYTGATATGGGCTTACACGTAAATCATAATCACAGCAAAACCCAAATAGTGGCCAGCTGACCCAGTGTCCTTCTTAATGATGTTTTTTCTCTCTATGCTCAGTGGAATGTGCATCTCTTACATTGCTGTTAGTCAGGTACCTTTAAACTGCATTAAACAATGTTCTTGAAAATAATRTGTGGATTTCCATCCATTTCTTGCTAAATGCCTGAGTTACACTGTTGCAAGCCCCTATATCCTGTACCTTTCCCATTATAATTTTCTTTTTTTTTAATACCATGGTAACTAGAGCTAGTAATAAGTAACAAAATAATATATGATGAGCAAATTTCAGCTTTTAAAGGTCACTTTAAAGATATGAAAGCTAATCTTGTGCTTCTGATTTTTGTCCTGCTCAAATCTCAACTCTTTCCATCAACTGAAATCGGGGTTTTACCTCTAGAAATATACTTAATATTAGAAAATGCACATCTCTACACTTCAGGACCAAATGATTGCTATAATAACTTCTTTTTTCCTGTCTCACATACTTTTCCATCTGAATTGAAGTGTACTCTATTATCAGAAATTTCTCACAGGTACCCATATTACATGATCAAGTCACTTTTTCATATTCTTTTGAACAAAGCCTGAAGGGAGAATTTCTCTGGCATCATCCATAATTCAGAATTTTATAGCTCTTTTCTGAATGTCCTGAAGTTTTTCAACATTACTTTTGAAATACACACACACCAGAACTAAGCTTGCATTATTTTATGGTCCTGTCAGAGTCACATAGAGGAGTAATGCTGCTTCCCTACTGTTACTTTGAATTCCCTTCATATATTGTATTCACTGGCTGCAGCACAGCATTGGGAATTCGTGGTCTGTTGTTGCTTGGTTTTTTTTTAGAAACATTTTAAACCATTTCCTTAAAGACTGTCATTTGTCAGTGGCAGAGCCAACTTAGGTCTCACTAATTTCCTTAATTATGCAAGGTGGAAAAAAATCAACTTAGCTCCTAAGCAAAACTCTTCAACTGATGGCAAGGCATGTCAATAATCATATAATAAGTCATGTAATTTATTTTMTTTTTAAGGTTTTTGACAATTGTCACATCTAATAAAGAATTGCGGTTTTACAACATTCCTCTAAAGTTKGGAGTAAGTTTTATTTTGAAGCTTGGAAACTGAGGCACAAATTTGTCACCAGCCAGAGTTTTGCTATACCTGCAGTGAACCTGCTTTTAGTGAGTCCTCAACCTATTCATTCATCCTTTGGAGAGTAAGTGTTTCATACTCACTGTCACCCCATTGTGATGTTATTCTGAAAGTGTTTCCTTACGTGGGCATCATACCCATTGTTTGAACAGTCCTGTGCAGGTTAGCACTCTCTTACCAGTGCATGAAATGCACCATGGCAGCATGAATTCAGCTGCTCAGCAAGTCTGCATTCCTTGGCACAGGAATCAGRATAATATTGCTGGTGTCCAGACTTACTGTTTTCATAGTGCTGCRTTTCCTCACTAATGGTTTCTGAGGCAAATATTTAAGTGCTTATTGTTACATATTCTCCTTTTATCTCATTATTTATAGAGCAACTGATAGAGTTGTGAAACTATTTTTTTTTCCTTTTTTAAAAAATAAGATCAAGCATCAGAAGTTGAAGACTTTCAAATGTGCACTTAGGGTTTTGTTCACAGCAACTGTTTCATCTCCTGTGGTTCACTGCTGGCACTCCTTCAACACAGMATCCCTCGATCAGCAGAGCCTGCTGTGCTCCAGCGCCTGAGCTCCTGCARCACCTCTGCGTCCTCACTGGAATGAATTTGAGAGTTGTCAGACCCTGGTASATAGATGATCTTCCACCCTTAGAAGTCTTGTCAAATCTACTAAAGTACCTTCTATAGTAGAGAACAGACATTAAGTGCTTCAAAGGACTTGCTCAGTCTTGCCGTCTTTTTTTCTCTGCTATTAAAGATGTGGGACTCAGGTCAAGTTCAGCATGAGAACCTTTTGCATCATGGAAACTTTTGTACTGGAAGGAAAAGCTCACCTAGTAGTTAAACTAAAAGAGTAACTATTTTGGGAACTTTGAGGACTTTTGTTGGGTCAGATACTGTGCATCTCCTGGGGARCAGGTTGTCCTCTTTGCAGTATGTATGTTTTACTCCTTTTTGTACCTGCAGAGGGTTTTTGCTTCAGTGTGCTTCATGTTTTTACCCTGCTCTGATCACCCAGTATTGCTATAGAAAAAGACTCTTTGAGATGTTCCTTTTTCTGCCCAGGAGACCAGTTGTTCCTCTGATCACAGCTGTTTTCTTGGAGCCCATCTCAGACTGGAAGCCCTTATCTCATCTGGAAGATGATTGCCCCTCTCTCCTCTGTCCCTGTCTGATGACAGACAGAGGTACCTCTCAGTCTGGATTGGTCTTCCATGCCTGCACTGGCTGGAAGTAAAGGCAGGAGCTGTTCAGGCAGCTGGAGCTGGAAAAAGGCTGGTGCCCATCCAGGAGAAGCTGAAGGGATCCTGGTCTGAGGTGTTTTCCTCTGAGCTGCAGTTTCAGCCCSTCTGCTTTCCCTGCTGATGTTTCGACAGCACAAGGCAGAATGAGGGGCTGCCCTGCTGCTGCCCCCACCTCATGGTGCTCCCTGAGGGCAGAGCTATGGACTTTCTGGATCAGGGAAGTGTGGGAGAATCCAACACAGCCTTCCAAACCTGGCTGCCTGCCTCCTCTGTGCTGCCCATTCCAGCCTGCCACTCACCTCAGGGCAAGCCTTGCCATCTCATGAACCTCCCTCCAGGCTGAATTGTCCAACGTCCCATTTGCTTAGAGAAGGGAAGAGGGTTTTTTAATTATTACTTTGTGGCTGGTTTGTTTTATTTTTCCCCCAGAACATGCATCAGTCTCTAGAGATCTAGAAAACAGGACCCTGTTCAGAATTCCTGTGCTGACCGAGCCCACATCCTTGCCCAGTGATCAGGCCTTGGCTCAGCAGGTCTGGTGTTAGAGGCAGCTCCTGGAGRAGCCAGGTCAGGATCCTGTCATCTGCTATCCAGAGAGCCTGGGATCCACCACTGCTGGAAATGGTCAAAGAGAGTCCCTCACACTTTGTTTAGRGAAGTGTTTGTTTACTCTGCTCTCCTGCCATATATCTGTGATGATAAAGTTCTTTAATTTTTTTTGGTTTTAGGTGTAATTGTTAGAGATGTTCCGAGTCCTCTTCAGCCAGTGCCCAAGCACTTGCAGAGGGAATGCCACTTGCTGTGTGGCCCTTTCATACTTGCAGTCACTGCCACACTGCAGGGTCATTACCCAGTGTTTGTTTTAAATGTCTGAGGTCCAGAGCTATGCTGGTATGTTAACCCACCACTTCTGTGTAGTCTGGAAATGTTAAAACCATAAATTACTATAAACAAAGTGCCTTTGGGGGAGCTTATATATTGTGGTTGTTTAAGTAGTTCTAGAGATTTCTGCCTTAGTTTAGTGCTCATAGAATGTATACATGATCAGAGAAATATTCCACAGTTCACTGGAGAACAAAGGTATATTTAACAGAAGATGTATTTCTACTGAATATATGCGTTTTTAATTAGGATTTTAGCTTAAAAAAATAATTTKGGCTTGCTTCATCTGCTTTCCATATGTAACTGCTTCAGCTAAAATACATAGCTAAAGGTTTAATTGAATCAGTGCCATCATATAAATACAGAATTTCTGTGTACGTACATTTTTCATTCTGATAGCTTCCAAAAGATAGCTAAGTGACCATTAGAATAATTTAACTAGAAAAGATTTTTGTTTTATGAGATGTAAGTTCTTTTAAATAAAATACAACATACTGGAACTCATTTTCATTGCATGTTTATGGTTAATGGTTAAAAATTTTCAGTCTGTGCAGAATCATTTCCATACCACTGACCCATCTGTTTTGAAGAGACCTTGTCTTGAATAATACGTGGTTTTTGGTYATTGAGGAGGAACTCCCACGGTCCAGTGTATACTCACTGTATCCTTGAAATTTAGCCCTTGGTTTWGAGAGGTTCCATATTTCAGTGTCTGGCCATCTTTAAYCCTCAATGAATAACTTTGCCATAAYAGATAAKGTCCCGAGTAAACTGCTATAGTTTCCAGCCATGTGCAGGAGGAACAAAGTGAGTTAAGGCTGGAGCCTAAAATTTCTAKGCAGAACTAATAAAGCTTCTCTTTGTTGAGGTTTTAGATGTTGCTTTGTTCTCATATGCCCTGGTGAAAAASAAATGTTTCTTTTAAAAAAATATTTTGCAGACATTTAATCTTGGTTGCGTCTAATGCCTTTCAATATTTTTAAAAGAAATTCCAAGTGGATGAGTTATTTATGTGTTTAGCTTTTATTTTCCATTATGTTTTTTAATAGATTCCAGATCTCATCCATATTGTAATGGCTTCTGTGTTACGGAGCCACAAAATTTACTGGGTTAAATATCCATTTTTCTTGCCTCTCTGACATGAAAGTGCCATGGACCTATACAATAAATTGTTAGCACATTTGTGAGCTTGAAAGCCCGTGCTGTCACCCTCACTGTCTGCACGCAGGCTTCCCCAGACATGAGGAGGCCCCAGTGCACTCGAGCACACCTGGAAGCACCCTGTTATTCCCAGCACTCAGGTGAACATGCTTGGAAGACATTATGATTAAAGGCTGTAAAAGGAGAAGTGTTCAGGCTTGAATTCTTTGTGAATCGCTGCCCTTAACCAACGTGTTGAAGCACATGTAGGGCGTAATTTTATAGCCTTGTCTGAGACCTGGGCTATGCAGATGGAATACTGTAAGGTGATGTCAAAAACAGAGATAACCCACACTGCTGTGTTTGCTTTCTCCCTCAACATCCTGTCTTCCCCATGCATTTATTTCTTTCCTCTTTTGTTTTCCTTCTGGCTAGATTTACTTGGATTTCTGGGAGAAGCCAGTGTTTAGGAGACAGAGCAGCACAGGGAGTGGGACTGTGCTTTTAGCATCCTGGAATTGCCACCATGAATCCCTGATTTGGGTTTTTTTYCCTGATTTCTGAGACTGTAAGCTCCAGGAATTGAAATATAACATTCTGCACTCAAGAATTATTCCATAGAAAATGTGAAGGAGCCTGTAATTAAACACTTGTGCACAGATAGCAGTACTGGAAGAATAAATTTGGTGCCAGTCTCTCCAGAAGTGGTTGAAAACCGTAAATCATGAAACGAATAGATAATCACAGATATGACAAACTGTAGCTGCATCTGCTGATTATTTTCTCCTCAACCTCTTGTGTACAATTAAGAATTCAGATTTAACAGCTGGGAATGATTTTCAAATGTTGATCTGAAGCAGAAAGTTCTATTCAGAAACTTTCAGCAGTTCTTTTATCTTCCCCATTCATTTTTTTTTTATGGAATAAGTTAAAAAGGGTAGTACTTGACCTGCTCAGCACTGAGATAGAAAAGAAATCATTGTAAACTCAGATACGGATTTATGCTTAATGATCCACCTTCTAGTGTGACYRAGTTCAACAGCAAACAGACTGAGTATCTGTCAACAGGCTTAAATTTCTTTGGTCAAAAAACTTTAGTATTTTATTTTTCCTAGTTCATCAGAGAGGCATCTTTCAAAGGTTTCTTGTTGRTAGTTGTKGSAAAGAAACTAAGGTAAAAAGCTCAYAGTGAGTGCCTGTCAAATTAAAGTTAGAGATGATACAYAAGGAAAAACTATTAAAAACTGAGGGTAGTTACTGATGTAACCACACATCATTATATACACTGGTTAGCACAGAATTCTGCAGGTAAATACACCAATGCACTGAATGGACAGGTCTGTGTAGACCATGCCCACCTACAAAATTCCTACAGAAAGGTCTCATGCCAGTCACTATGCTCCACGTGAATCTCAGTGCAAAGCATTTGGCATTTAGGGTGTCAAAAAGCAGCTGTTCAAACTTTAGGACACAGTGTTTATATGTTTATGTTCTGCAGCTTTGTCTTCTGCCAGTAAAACCTCTGTTTTTGATGATTCAAGAAGGAGGTACAGAAGTTTTATCTGAATCTGTATTTACATGGATTTGCATGCATCCTTTACAGCAACATGCTCAGAGGTCTTTCCCTAGTCTGGTAAAGTGAGCTGTTCATCTTTGCTGATGTGGTAGAGGATTATTGTGATTAATCTGGTTAATTAATTAGTTCCACTAGAAATGGATAAAAGATGAACTGCATTTTTGGTAGGGTAATGTCCTGACAGTGGGCATTAAGGGCAAGATTGTTTATTCTCATTTGTCATCAACAATTGTGGTATACATTTTACCTTCAAATATTTTCTCCTCTGTTACTTGTTCTTTTTGTGTGGGCATTTCTAGGTGTGTTGCAGGGATACAACATATTTTTATTTTTCATCAGATTTTTTCACGTCTTAACCATATTGTTTGCAAATCAGCTCCAGGAAACATGTCTRAAGTCTGATCACCCTACACAGATATATCACATTTTGCATTTTYGAAAGATAACCTGCATTATCAGCCAAAGAACTATTGTTCTTTAGAGCCTAAATTCTACTGCTTATCTTYCTCTTTATTTTTTGTTTGCTTAGTTGTGTTGGGTTTTTTTAGTTTTATCTTATTTCCTTATGGCAGTATGCCCATACCTAAGCTTTTCAATTTTTTCTTCTTTTGTTTAGTTTTAAAGGTGCAGATTTATGCTCCCTTCTCTTACTTGGTCTTGTTCTTCTGATACCTGGTCTTGAGGAGTTTACTTAACGTTGACTGCCACTCAGGTTAAGAAGTTTTCCTCCTACAACCTTTGTAATTTTGTGGTTTTTTAATGATTGAGACATGATAATTTTTTTACGTCATTTTACAATCTTAACATCGAGAATATATGTTGTTTTAGACCATGTGAACATTAATTGAAACAACCAGCGTTCCAGAAAATTTGCATAGAATGGAGGAGCTGTGATCCAGCTCCACTTAGCTTTTTAGGCTGGTCACACTGATTCCGAATGTATCCASTGATTATGGAAAGTTTTGCTCCTGATAGTCTGTGGTGTTTTCTGGGGCCTCAGCTGGAAGAAAACGGTAGTATTAGCCAGTGAGATAAATAAGCAGATGGTGCAAGATAGGGAAATTGTGAACAATTTTCTGAGTATCAAATGATCTGCATCAACCGATAAACTCAAAACAATGACGCCGTTTCCAGTGCAGCCAGATGTCGAGACACACATGCAGGAGCAAAGAACATGGGCCATGCAAGATGCTGAGGACCTGGGCAAGTGAAGCACTGACCTCAGAAAAACTTGAGAGCCACTGTTGCATATTCAACCAATCCTGACCTCTCAAGGTGCCTTAGAGTGGGAGGGCCTTCGTGGCCTTGGAGTTGTAGGAGCAGGGAACACTTGAGGAATGCTAGGAAGATGACACTGTCCAACTGAAATTGAAGGAATTACTCCTAAGTTTTTTTTTCTAGTTCTGCTTTTTCCAGTTGGAAAAGAATGTTGAATTGTAAAGACCTGGAGAAACCTTATAGTTAATAGCCTGAGACTATTCATTATTGAGTAAACGGGATTTCCCAACTTTAGTCAAGTTCCAAACAGCTCAAAATCAAGACAAGATGCACACTCTTTGGAATCCGTGTTTTTGCATGAGGAAAACTGTCCACTTGAATAGATGTTGGTTAGGTTTTGTTTGGTTTGATTTGTTGCTTTTGCTATTTGTTACTGTTTTGTTGCTTTTTGAGGTTTTTTAATATGTGCTTTATTGTAACAGGAATGAACTTGGATTAGCCCCATTGCCTGTGTTCAGACTAGTGGCTTCCACTTAACTGAGTCTTGGTTTGTGTTTTCATTTTCAAGAGGAATGTGAGCATTTCTAATTTTCATCTCTTTAAAAATCAGAAAATTTAAAATAACAAGTTATGGGATACTAGCTTTTCTGCTTCTCTGTCACGCTTGGAGATGAAGTCTTTCCAATAATAGGGTAGCAGACTGGAGATGTAGTCATATGAACAAAGAACTGTTGAACCCTTTGAATTAAAATAAAAGCAGTGCTACTCTGCACCTTAATCAGTGGAAAGGACTGTTTGGGCCATAGGATTTTTATATTTCTTTTTTGTTTTCAGATTTACAAAGAGAATTTTCAAAGTTGTCTTCAGGTCTTCCTTCAGAGCACAGTTGCAATGTAATTACAAGATRTGTATTGGGGAAGAGGGAGCATGCAGAAAAAAGATACAGTGATGATATTTTCAAATAATATATTTTATACAGCAGGAAAAAAGTGATTACTAAAAGCTTAACCCAGATTRTTACTCATGGGTTTTCTGAGCTTTTAAACAAATTGTTATGCAAATATTCATAACCTCGTCATTTTCTCCCTCTCAGAACGTGTTCAGATCTCCGCACATGCAATAGATCAAGTGTACTTCCAAAAATAGGCACGTTGTTTGTGCATTCAGGATGATCHTGTTACAACAGTGGAGCTTCTGCGAGGAGTTATCTGTGGGCTGTGTGGATCCCTTCTCACTTCAGCTCTTCTTWCAGCTGGGAGCTGCTACTGTACTGCAGAAAAACCTCTCCTTTTTGGGCACTGTGCTTTGCTTTCAAAGCCAAATGCAATTAAGTCATCCTCATTAGATCATTAGAGCCTTCAGTGAAATCTGCACAGTAACATGTCTGAACTTTTGCTGTGGTTCCAAATGAATAATTTTTTGGTATTTGACTTTGCTTTGAAATGCGGAGTGCTCTTTGCCTGGAGGGSTATCTGGTATTGTATAAACAGGGACGGTTTCAGAGCATTTGAGGGACACAGCGCAGAGTAATTCAGCCGTGCTGAAGATCTGAAGTATTTCACTGCTTAGTTATTAACACTGTGCTCTGTATCTGCTTCATCTTRTTCAAAATTTTACAAATTAGGGGGCCTCCTCACGAACACTGCMGATAGAGCTCACCAGGCAGAGCTGGCTGAGCTCTCTCCCTCCTTGTGTGTGCATTCAGCACCAGCCATAAAGTTTTTAAGGGCATCTCCCTCCCCATACTTTTCTCTCATGGTGTACACCATGTGCCTGCARAGTGGTAACAGAGCATTGCAAAGTGTGGAACACTGGATATCGAATATTCTAGGTGTCAAAGGTGAATYCTTAGGGAAAACAGCAATTTTCTTTCAAAATCAGGATCATTTCCACACGCCTGGTGCCACTGAGCTACTTTCCATGGCACTACTTACAGTGGTCTGTGGGAATGCCYAAGTCACCAGATGCATGTGACATGTTCACTTTGCATGTCTTCATAGTATTGTGGGGTAAGACATGGCCATGAGCATCACCAATTGAAGAAAACAGAGAGAAGAGTTTGAAGGTAATAGTGAGTGATGAAAATATAGATAYAAAACTGGGAAGACAAAAYATACAGAAGAAATCCCCTAAACATCTTAGACCAGCAGCTGTGCCTGCRCCTACTTAGAAGTAGYTGGATGTTTCTTGTGAGCACTCTGATTCTGTTTTTGTTTGTTTGTTTTCAATGCTAGAAATTCAGAGAGATTTACTGCARGACTAATCACTGTTCAGCATGACTTGGGCTAGAATTTGACTGCTTGACAATATTTGAGAACTCAAACATGTCTTTTAGTTTAGGTACATTGCTGTTAATACCTGGTCTMCAGTTTAGTAAATAGTAAGCAGTTGTTGTTTTCTTCTCTGAGACCTGAATATTTATTTGGCAAACTGGGGTTTTCTTCTTTTRTTCTGAGTAAGACAAGCATTTACAGCTGAAGTGTAAATAGTATGATGGGATTTTTATGCTTTATTTAGCAGGTAACTTAAGCTATAATAATGTGAGACCTCTTTGGCAGAAGCAAAACAATCACTGAAAATTCTAAGCAAACCTTGGGAATAGAGCACTTTTTTTTTTTTTTTTTTTTTTTTTTTTTTTGTATTGTCCATGGCATCAAACTAGTTAAACTAGATAGTTAACATAATTTTGGTGACTCTTGATTTAGGAGGCAGACTCTTAAAGCTACTTATTTTCAGAGTTCCAAGCTTTTGTTTGCGGTTTATAGAAATACAATATTCGTGCTTTAGACTTCACATCAGCTCTGTGCCAATGAATTTGACTACATGAATAGCTGACTTCTTCCTTCCAGCAAAATAAGTTCTTCACATAAGTAAGCATTTTTGTGTGCTCCTCTGAACCACTCTAGTTAAAATAAGAAAATCAAGAGAAGGAATGATAGCCTGAAACATAGTTGGCAAATGGTTTATACTTTCATACTGAAATGTGTTTCTTTTGCCAGTAAGTTTACTAAAATTTGATGTTTTTTGGAAGTACAGTGCCTTAGGAAAACTGTAGTACTTGCTAGGGAGGTCATATTTATTAACCAGAAAATAGTAATTGGAAAAGAGATGAAGTATGGTCTCTTGCTTTAGAAATTATTCTTTGAATTGGCCAATTGTCAGCTGTGAGGAAGTCTAGATGGATTCTATCCTATTTCTGTCTCTTARATTTTTTTCTCAATAGCACACTSATAAAAGATTTTGTGTGTGAGGCTTCTATTTTTCTAATAGATTAAGGAAATATAAACTGCCTCTGGGGTTTTTCTTAGTTCTAATGAGTTAAGCCTGGTCTGGAAAGAATATGCACAAAATGGAGAGATGCAATTTGGGCATGTRTTTTGCTGTTAATACAGGATATTGTGAAATAGCAGAATCAGGCATTAGGAATGCAGTACTTTGAGGTGGTAGGTTGTGACTCTACTTGCAGTAATTTGCCTGGCATTTTCTGCAGGTCTTTATCAGTTTACTTTTATTGCTATTTCACTTCCCATGATAAAGAAGTGGAAGACCCCCTTCCAGCAAAGAAATCTTTGCAAATTACACTGACCAAAGGAAGATCAGGCTCTTCCTGATCCCACTGATTCCATACCCAYCATGAAGATTTTCCAGTATTCAGACTTACTGGCTTTCCCTTCTTTGTGGTCTCATYAGTTTTGACTGTGGAATAGATGTGCTTTGTCTTATGCCAAAAGATCAGATACTTAGGAGAATTTTTTCAAGTGCTTTAATATCTTGTGATGTACTTGTAAAATACCGTTTTAGTATTGCTTTTAGGCAAAAATGCAAATATTAGGAGCAGTCTGGAAATACCAGGAAATTCATAAGACATATGTGAAGGCTAGGCATGGTCAATCAGCTGTTCCTATGTTGCATTGATGGTTTGGGGCAGTGTAGAGAAAGACAAACCTGGCTTTTCACATGTGACTGACAAACCTGGCTTTTCACATGTGACTGACTTCTCCTTGCATGTGCATGAAGTGAAGCTCAGTCTATCTCAAATACTGCTGTCAAGGTTTTTCACCTGTGAGCCATCCCAACACTTGATGCAGCAATGCCAGCAGGTGCAACTGAGATGCCATCACAAGAGCCATGACTGGAAGAGCTGCTGTGCTGKGGGCCAGAGGTCCATCTTTTGCTGGGTGATCTGCCCTGCACCAGCCTGAATCAAGTAGCTTGAGAACCACCAGAAGTTGCTGTTTGGGGATTTGCCCACAGGTTTGAGCACAGGCAGCTCTACAGGGGACACCGGGCAGGGGAACGGCGTGGGGCTGGAGCTCACTGTCCCACTGCTCATAGCTCCTTCAAGCTCCCCAGTGTGTGGCAATTTAGGAGAGATCTGTCTGTGCCAGTTTATCTTAGTCATGACATGGCTTTTATGGCCTCTGCTTCAAGGAGCTGAGGATGTTTGGAATAGCCTGATAGCTGCTTGTCTTCATTGTCCATGCAGCCTAAATCAGGCATTTCCCACCTATGAATGTGTGCCCTGGAGTTTGGGAGCTCCTCTGAAAATCAGTGTGTTCACCATGTGAAGGTCAGCATTTGCTGAGGGGTTTTTCTGTTTGTTTGCTTGCTTGGAACATACATTTGACAAAGTAACAGGAGTTGGCAAACTGTTTTACCTGTTCCTTGGGCCCTGTCAACACACCTTTCTCGGTCCTTGCACAATAAATGCTGCAGCTGGATTTGCAGACTTTAATAAGCTGGTATCTGTTGCAGATCCTCAGAAGAAAGGTCTCAAAGGGTGAGTACTGTTTTGTTCCCTCTCTGCCCTCCTCATTTTAAATACTATCTAATAAGGATGCTTTCTTGACTGTTGCCATTATTTGTCTAGTATTTGCTAAGCTATAAAAAAAAGAGCTGCACAGTTTCACTATAGTTTTTGTTCCAGGTTTCCTTTAAGTATTTCATGCAAACAAGACATTCAGGTTCTGTTAATTAGACTGAAAGGATTCATGATGGCAGAGTAACTTTCCAAATTAAGAGCTGTCTACAGAATGCTTTTAAAGACATCTATGGGTGGTCTTGTACTCTTAGGCCACACAAAAATATTTTCTACAATTTTCATTTGCTTTTCAGGCAAGAAAATAGAAGAATATCTGGTTAATTTGGAAACATACTTTCTGGATGTTCTTCGCTACGTTTTTTTTCTTATATTTTCCTACTGTCTGCCTTTCTCTCATTCCTCTTGGGAGAACAATTTCTGTTTTCCTTCAGCACAGAAGCTATCTTTGTAAAGGTCAGCAGGAGCAATACTGTTGGGGAGCTCTATCCACCATTATTTTTCAAACCTTTCCTAAAGAAGGGTCTCTTTTTTGAATAAAAAAAAATGGGTTTTTGTAGATTTTTAAACCATTAATTTATAAATCATGTAATCTGATACGGAATTATCTCTATGTCCTGTAAGTAGCCACATGCAAACCTTTGAGTTCTGAACTTCAGCAAATGTTGTCCAAACAATTATTATCATTTAGTACCTAAAATTCCTCCCTCAGAAATCTCTTAAAAGATTTCAACTTTACAATTTTCAATTTTCCAGATAGGGAGCTTTAAATGAAATTTATAAGAAAAAGTAATAGATTTTGGGAATGAATCTAAACCATTACTTATAAAATCAGCAAACCCAGTTCACATCGTGAAGGGTTCTATGGAATCGTCAATTTATTGAATTAYACCAGTGTATCAGAGGAGACATCTAGGTATTGCTGCTACTGGGTTCTTTTGTTATGCCCTACTTTMTTCTGTTAGAGCTCTGGCAGAAAGATATATGACATTAAATTATTTATTAATAGCTCTGAAACAATCAAATTATTATTTCTTTTTAGAATTCAGTGTTCCTTAAAAAAAAAAAAAAAAGAACTATAATCTTATTTCTTTCAGCAATGTTGTACAACTTGCACCCTTGGTTTATGGGACACTATTGAAATTACTGGCCATTTATTCAGTTCCTGAGATAAACAGAACTGAAAGCTCAGTCAGTGCATGTCAGGGCAGATATGATCATCCACAAGATTTTTTTTTTCCACTTGACTTTCTTATACTACCTAACCTTCAGTGAACTCCCTGCAACRTCTGCTTTCATAGAATTCTCCTTAATCCACCTTCATTGTAGGACTGGGTTTTCTGTTTGATTTTTCAAAATAGAGAAATAATGATACTTCTGGTAATTTCAGTAAGTAGAGAAAAATGACTGGGGATGGGAACTCATTTAAGAGGGTTAAAGGGTTAAGAGGGTAACACAGACAGTGTGAATAGAAGCCTTGAATATGTTCATGTCTTCATAAGAATTTAGTATTTCCTTTTGAGTTCATCAAATCAGAGTACCTCTTCAGTTTTGAATTACTTTAGCCCAGAACCTTCAGGTTAAAAAAAAAAAAAGTTTCTTAATATCTCCTCTGCAGCAACCTTATATAAGATCCTATAGAATGGAATATTTGTTATACAACTATTATATTCTACATAAACCATCTTTGCCTTTCCTTTCTGAATGGATGAGAATAAGAACTATGTTTTCTAGCTGGTCAACCTGGATATTATTCCTGGGAACAACAATACCTGTCATCTGCTTATATTTTGAGCAGCACGGTGAATAGAACAGCACTGCTGAGTGTATCTCAGGGTCRTAATTTCTCTCAGTCAGAACTGACACAGCTGCAAGCGAGAAGATAATCTCTTGAGGACACTGAAGGGACAATATGCAGCTCTGCAGTGCTGCAGATCAGCAGCATCAGAGAGTTTTCCTGCTAACAACTGCACCAGAGAGTGGATGGCCTTGATATTTGTAAAAAGACAATGTACATTTCACTACAGCTTGGAGAAAAAAAGTTACATGTGTCTCAAAAAAAATAGGCAAGTGAAGGATGATGAACAGACCAAAAAAAAAAGAAGTATTGCTGCCTGTCTAGGATAGAAATTATTTTCTAGTTTCCAAGTTAACACCAAGACAAAGAGACAAAGACAGAGCAGGCAAAGGCTTTACTGGAGTATCTGTAGAGTATATGAAACCATTTATTTTCACAAGATTCAGCACCTTCACCCATGTTCAGRCACATCTAAAAGGACCACTGGTAGTATGTTTTGCTTTGTAAGTCCTATAGAATCACCTGTTGGAAAGTGAATTCTTCTCAGAAAATTCCTGCAAGAAYGATACATTAGAGCCCATTCTTTCTTGACTTTGAATTTTATAAACCTCTTTTTGAGACTTAAAGACACTTAAAGAGGGTAACCTGTAGGGTTGCCTGTAGTAAAACACATTCCATGAGCTTCTGTGGAGTCAGGATTCCTTCAGTGTGCATACGTGTAACTCATGAGACGTGTGTTCTCRATAGCATCAGTAATCAGGCAAATGGAGAATCTCAAGCAGAAACCTACATTATGTTCTTGCTACAGTATTTATTGGATAGTGGAGGCTCTGTCATGTAATCAGAAGAAACTGAGACTGTTTTTTGCAAATATTTGTGAATAACTTTTTTTGTTTGAACAGATAACATTTTATTTTGAATTTAGGAGAGGGAAGACACTGAAGAATGTGAGGTTGTTGAATATTCWTAAAAGAGCAGAAGAAGCTGTGTATTGCTCATCTGGTATTATCTGCTAAAGCTTACTTCATTTCAACCTTTTAAGATTTGATTTGGTAAATTGTCAGCAGTTCTAAGGATACCGCATTCTAAAACGTGCTTATGTGCCTAAAGAAAACTAAATCATAAAAGAGAAAATTCAAATGTACATACTCCTGTCACTGCACCTCCRTCCCTCTGATATGCAAAAAATATATCTATTGGCTCATACTAAGCATAGAATGGCTTGAGTTGGAAGGGACCTTAAAGATCATCTGGTTCCACCCACTGCCATGGGCAGGGATACTTTCCACTAGAGCAGGCTGCTCAGAGTTCCATCCAGCCTGTCCTTGAAGACCTTCAGGGATATTAGGGTTGCTTTCTCCTAATTTTTGATACTTTTTCATTTAAGAGTGATGCTAGCACTGTAGCTAGAAAAGTTTTTGGTGAATAAAGATGTGAAAATGTAAAGATCCCAAATTGGGAAATGTTTAAGCATTTGAAGGGAAGATATGCACAACACAAGTAAACATAATTTTTACAAAGACATCTCTCTTTACAGCACATAGGAATACAGAATTGCACATTCTTTTCTGCATGAATGTGTTATATCCCGAGGTTGTGCTTGGGAAAAAGCCCTAAACTCTAYTGCAGATTATTATCCACTGGCGAGGGGCCCGGCCCCTGACAAGTTGGAAACCATTTTATATTCTGTAGATTCTTTTCAGTTTTAAAGCCCCATGTTGGCTTGTGAACAATGATGACATCAACTCTTGAAATCCAACTCYAGCTTTGTTCCCTGTTCTGTAAGGTTTATAAAGCCAGTAGCATTTGTTTTTGTTCCCAAATAGGATATATTTAAACTGACATGTCTGATTAATGAGCTGGTGTTATGGTTTGTTTATTATTGGGTTTACATTGTGTTCCTTAAGTGTGAGAAGATTATTTTAAGAAAAGAGTTTTGCAGTACGTAATAAAATGTATTGCAATAAGGACTTCTGAAAAATATATAATATTTGACTATCTATATATAAATCTGAAACTGAAATGAATATGTAAATCTCCTTATCAATGGAAACTTAAAGTATTGCTTTGCAATAGTGATGTCACAATAATTTTCCACAGCCTGAAGTTGGCTGGAGTTCATTAGCCCCTAGCACCATAGCAGAGATATCTGATTCTAGCWATATTTGGAACTGCTTGGGACCTTTCAGAATCTCACTCTTTGTGTATAACATTATATGTACTWAATATTTATCTATCTCACTTACATGATGTAACTGATATTATGAGTTAATAAGACTGACTTATTCTCCTGGATTCCACTTAATTACTCTATAACTATTCAAGTGTAAGCTGGTGTCTGCTTCACAAAGGCATTTCTGAGCTCATAGCTCTGTTGTAATTGTGCAGATGACAAGTATGTGCTTAAGAAAGGGTGGAAGGTWATAAATTCAGTTAATAATAAAACAGGTGGGCCTTTTGTGTTTGATGTTGTAGCTCAAAGTTTTAGGTGTTCTAAAGGAAAATGGAGGARACCATTCTTAGCAAAACCTCCCTACTGTGCTAAGACAGTGATCCTTACAAGAGGTTAAGAGAAAACTTAATGTGGTGTGTAAATGTAATACTTTTCTGTAGCAGTTTTCCCTGCAGTGTGCTGGAAACTGTTCATGAGTTAATTATTGCAGAAACCATGTAAGGTAAAAAGGTACCGTGAGTTCTGCTGTGTATGGTGAGCCAAGGACGGGAGAAGTGGTTTTGTGACTGAAATGGGAACCAAAGCTTGTTAACTCTCAGACCACAGAAAGCTATGTTTGGACCAAATTTATTCACCCATTTCTCTGTCGCTGAAAGAATTCTGATTAAGTTTTCTAAGAATGCTTTAGTATATTGAGAAATAGTCGGTAAGACAGCACTTGCCAAAGAATGAAGTTGCCACTGCAGGTCCCCATTGATTTTTCTTACTCAGGTTACTCTCAATGAGTGTTCTCTAAATTGTTTCTGCTCTACAGCTTGTTTTCTTAAAAGAAATTAGGAGCATTGAAGCACATAAATGAAGTAGGTTTTCTTTTTTCGTAAAAGCTGAGCARAAAAGCAGACTACTGGGTGCAGTCCCAGGCATCCCTACATAGGCAGGTACTCCACTGCATGAACCCTTTCCTAAAGTTGTCTAGGGCAGCATTAAAATGATGATTCTTGGCTGAGACCTGCAGCTGCCATCGTTTGGAACTGTGGGCTTTAATTTATTAGAAAACCTGTCCATTAAAGTTGTTTTGTCTTCTGGAGGTACACAGCAAAAAGGTGGACGAAAATGTGTGTACACATTTTTGTTTATACTGTCTTCTACGTAAATACTATATAATATTCTTTTTCTTGGGGGTGGGGRAGCAATTCCTGTAACCTTATCATTCTGAATAGGAAGTAATCCAAATTTTTATCACTTTGGGTAGTTTTTATAAGGTTTAAATGGCTGAGCAGATCACAGCCTAAAACATTAGGTACATTTAATCAATGCTGAAGGCCAAAATGAAGTCTGAAAGCAAGAACTTCTAAAAGAAACATTGCAATTAAATCTGAGCAATGGAAGATGACAAGTCCATGCATTTTTCTGCATTTCAGAGGATGTTGTTCTCAGTAGACCATCAGTTGTCATTGCATACACCATACTGTGCTTTTCAGCGATGGTTATTGTATGAATAACCAGGTCAGCCAGTTGTTTAAATAAAGTTGGGAGAAAAATACCACAGAAAAATGAGAGAGAGAAACAGCTATGTTCTTTAAACATCACATTTTCTCTATTATTCTTAGTTTTCAAAATACTGGAGATGGCTCATGAAAATCTTTTCCTTCTTAGGTCATCATTGTTTCTTTATTCCTTTATAAAGATTTACAATATTTTTCGTTGTTTATCTTCAGCAATATATTGTGATTCCAAGAAGAGATGAAAGGAGGAAGGGAATGAATAATAYGAGAGATAGATTATTGGAAACAAAGATACTGCATTTGTCTAATTGTCCCAATTCCTAACACTGGGACAAATACAGAAAAAAAGGTAAACAATATTCTTGACACTTAGTCAACTCTAGTCTCTGAATCCATTTTTAAATTATTGGTTATYTCAGATATTATATGTTGGTGGCTGAAAACCCCCAATTGAATCATGAACTGAAAATAGGTCTGTTTCATGCAATTCTTACCAGAATTAGCAGGAGGCACAGGGAGGTACCTCCTTGTAAACTCATAAGCCTCTTTAAGCAACCTACTCTGAGATCTTCAGCCRGTGTTTTTTCAGTTTTCCATRTCTGTACAATGGAGCCTTTTCAYATACAGGGCTTTGCATCACAAAGGAGTGATTCAAGTTCAGGTTTCAAGGATTCAAACCAGGTTTGGATTATCTTAGAGCAATTAGAACCAATCATCAGCCTGCTCCAACCAGTCTGGGTTTCCACACTGCAGTGCACAGTGACACTTAAATTTTGTAGTGGGGGACAGACAATGATAAACACAGGACTAATTTCTTTTATGAATTATCTTGGTTACTTTTATGTGAAATGTGGAAAGAGGAGAGTCTGATAAGCACCCACCCTGGTAGGTGCTAGGGCCCAGGGACAACCAAACAATCTGTTCATGTCTAACCCCGTTAATGAAAACAGTCTCATGGACTTCTTATATGATTATTCCTAATTATGTGCGTAATTATATGGTTAAAGCATAAAGCCAAGACTGAAATATACAATACCCTGCAGGTTYTTGCTTAAAACCCTTAGACTTATAAGTCATCTAAGGTGAACAAGAAGTTGTATTTTGCTTTGATATTGCATGTGAACTGGAGTATGGACACAATACTGTATTTATGTTGAGACAAGGCACAAATAAGGTGTTTCAGCACAGCATCTCCACATGGGTGGAGAGACAGGAAAAGGGGGAAGGCTATGGGGCCCTGGAGAATTTCTGAACTTCTTGAATATCAGACCGTTTTTTACTTTAAAGGTGTAACTATTTTATATCTCTTWAAAAGCATTATTTGGAGTATGATCTGAATTCCCTTGAGATTTTTTTGTGTAGTTCTGGGTGTTTGCTTTTAACATTTACTATGTATATTATATGAAATTACATAAAATAATATCGTAGCTTTAATCCTCTAAAATTAAATGGAACACAAGGTTTTAGCTATTTTTTTTTTAAGAACTGTGAGGAAGATGGAATCAACAATGAAGAGAAGACCCTTTTTTTGTTTTGTTTTGGTTTTTTTTGGTTTTTTTTTGTTTGTTTGTTTTTTTTTGTTGTTGTTCTTCGGAAATCAGACCCAAAATAGTTTGCCTGGTTAACATATGTCCTTTTTAGCTGTAATGTTCAACTAGTTTGAGCTAAAGAGCTAAAGAACGTGTGCAGTTTGAAGGATATGCAGATGTAGAGTGTGCTGGGAAATGTAAATCTTGAAACAACCGAAGTCCTAATGTTTTGTGCACACCTCTTCCTTTGCTATCTATGTGAGTACATTCCTGGTTTAAATTTCACCAGTCTTTTTGTTTCCATGATCCCTTTTGAACTATTTGTGCCTGGCCATCACCACGTGTGTCACCCCCACCCCTGCAGTTGTTTAAGTGCTGTCAGAGATTGCCTGCAGTTGATCCTGTACATTGACTCTGCTTTCATGTGATAAAAGACTTCACCCTTTCCCTTCTTTGGAAGATACTTGTGTACTTAACATTCCTGTTGGAAGAACCTCTTTGGCCTGTTCCCAACTGAGCTACTATCCTGACTTTTCCCATCCCGGCATTGTTGAGAAACACCATTCTCTCGCATCCTCCCCACAAAACCACTGTGCACAGGAAACAGGCAGTTGATCCTCATTTCCTTCCTTCAGTTTCAAGCTGTTTAAGAGGACTTATGAGTCAGCATCTCATTTAGTTGTATATCATCATCTASGTACTCATCTCAAGCCCTTTGTGTTCTCATTATCATTTCCCTGCAGCTTCAGCTGATTGCATGTCTCTGCAGGATTTCACCCAGAGACTGTAAACCTAAGAAACGCTAATTGTCATCGTAATGTCCTGGGGTCCTGGCTTAACCCCCCTTTGCTTCATTCTGTACTTCTGCATTTCTCTGATTTTAGCTGCTTCTTTTCTCAACAACAGTGTCATCTTCCTTGGTGACCCATGATAGATGTAATGTGTTTAAAGTATTCTGCTTTTGTAAGGATTTCCCTTTTGAAATCCATCAGAAGCATAAATCAAGGGCATATTACACAGACTGAAAAAAAAAGGAAAAACTTAACCTGCTCCTCTTTTGCAGCATTGCCAGTGAAAAGGCCCTTTGGCTTGTATGTCACTGCCAGCCAGAACAGCAGTGCTGCATTCCTGCGGAGGGAGCACATTGTGCTCCCAACACCCTTCTGTGACATTATTTCAGACTGACTTAGGGGGACAGATGTCTCCTACTAAATCATCAACACAAATGTCTCAGGCATCTGTGTTTCTCTCTGGAGACTTCGAATTCCAGTGTTCAACAAGCCTGATCCTGTTTAAAACGGTGAATGCGTTCCTTTGATCTGCTTAGCAAGCAGATCCCACAAGGCAGACCTGCAGTTCATTCACCCTTGTTTGAGGGCCCTGGGATAATGGCTGATACACTCAGTCAGCCCCAAGGTATTAATCCTTGTCCTCCCTAAGCTGCTGTGTATTCCTTTGGGCACTACCTTGCAAGTGGTACTCACCAGACTTTTCTTATGACTTCGTTTCATGACATTCAGCACATTCCTGGCAACTGTGCTTTCCTCCGATGATTCTTGCTTTCTACACCTTTTTCCAGGGCCACAACTTGCGCCATTTAGGTTTAAAGTTCAAAAGCGATACGTTTGGCAGCTGTTTCCTTTGTCTCTGATATTTTTCTCATTGCAATGATGTCTGGCTCCCGAAATTAGTTTTTCTCCATGTAACACTACTTCCTGTTCATACCTGCCAGCAGTGACACTCAGCAACTTAGTGACARCTCTGTTCCTTAGCTGTTCATTGTGTTCCAGCCCCAGCTTCCATTCTTCTTGGCCTCCAGTATTTTCCACCTTTTTCCAGAGGAAACTACTTGTGCTTTTAATATGCTTAAACTTTTAATGTTTTACTTTTATATGTCCACCTGCCTGTATTAATCTGTTTCTTTGCATGCCAGTCCAGCATGTACAAGTGTTGGTGCCTTTTGTATTCTGACTTTCAGAACTCATTAAAACTTAACACTAGTTTCAACAGGAGCCTCTGTTCTCTGACAGTATTTGGTAATACAGAAATAAGACAGAAAGTGGAAATCCCTGCCATTTTTTCATTTCACTGGAATGTGACAGGCCTACCTTTCACAGGTTTTCCTGCAGTGTTCAAGCTGGTCAAGTAATGTTACTTCAAGCCAGCTAAAGATCTGCATTCATAGATGAGAAATAAATCACAGGCTCTGTAGAGCTCCATTTAGAAGGCATAGGATCCTGTCTGCTGGCCAGCAGAGGTTGCTCAGAGCATGTTAGTTGAGTGATGATCTGCGCTCTACAGTTCTTTATTTCTTAGTAAGTTAGGTCCAGGGTTTTTTAATCTTTTKTGGGATTGGCTTCAACATCCTGTTTCTCCCCTCCTGCTGGGTATTTGTTCTGATGCCTCAAGTCTCTGGAACAAWGGCAGAGTTGGTGAGGAATGGAGAAGGTAGGGGATTGTCCCAGGAACTTGTCCCTGGGCTGGGAGAGATCGCAGCCCTTGCTGCATTTGGAAATTGCAACACTCTCCTTGAATTCATTTCCCATCATTGTGAACTATATCCATATGCATGCCAACGGATTGAAAAAAATCATATTCCTCTACAATCTTGAAGTAAAGGAAAAAATAGATCATTATTGTATTTCTTTAAATACCCCTGAGGTTAGTGGAGTGCTGATGCAGGCATCAGTGTGGTGTTGAGTTTGGATAGAAATGCAGACACTTMAGAAATGTTTTGGAAAGTTCCAAAGGAAGCCATGCTTCAGGTTTGGATTCAGACCCAAGTGTCTTCAAATTTCATTCATAATAAGGTCTTTACGTGGGCTGCAGTCATGGTCTTAATTATATTTCTCCCATACTGGCATGTCTGGATCTTCCTTAGGAGATCTGAAGTTTGCTGTGGAGGTCTTGCTTGTCTCCTCGTGCTGCCCTGTGCAGGAATTGGAGGAGCCTCCTGCTGCACTGCTGTTGTGGTTCTGGGTTTGTGTGTGGTTCATTCTTTCCTGCAAGACTGTGTATTCAGAGAACATCAGCTCTTAATCTGGCAGCATATCCATAAGATTTCAGATCAATTCCTGCAGGAGGAGGGAGAGACTTCTGGATTTAAGGCAGACTCATTTAATATATTTCAACTGCGAATCTTCATTTATTTACTTGCTTTAAAACAAAAATAAGTACTGTTAAGATGAGAGGAGGGATACAGGCAAYATTTTCTCTGGATTGAGGGTGGGAAATGTTGCAGGTTTCCTTACACATCCTCATTTCCTTACCCACCCTTAGGTCAAAATTGATGTTTTTGTTCCTTTGGGACTAGGAAAGTCCAGAGAAAAATGACACTGTTGTAATTCTCCATGRGGTGACATGGTTTGAGGAAACTAAGTAGCTTAAGTTGATTCTATGAAGTGGYTTTAGGAAGGGTGACTATTGCACACTTTTAAAGTTGCCATTGGGCAGAACAGTGTTGTTTCTGAAGTGTGGTCTTTGTGTGTAATGATGCCTGAAYGTCAAGCAAACACGCAGCATGATTTCTTTCCCCTGGAATTATTGTGTGTTTGGCATTGAGAAGGGACTTGGCCCTTAYGAAATACACTTAAACTTTTTAAACAGAATAGTGTAATAAAAGCCAAGGAGGATTTCTCAGGTTTGCATATGTGGGGTAGTAACATTATAAAAACATGAAAAACCCCAATACAGTTTCAGTGTTACTGAGACATTAGCAACAGACTGTTTTGTCTTTGTGGTTTGGAACTGGAATTTTTCCAGTTGTTGCCGGAAGGCTACATTTAATTTGTACTGTGTTTGCATAAATAGCTTATTTGTAAAAATCACATTTTACTTGAACAATTCTAAATGATGCAGTTATCATGGGGAGAAAAATGATCCATTGTTCTCTTTAAAATAAAGTGGTACTGCCCTTCCAAAGTATCCAACGGACTTAATCATAGAATACTTACAAATTGCTTATCTCGTCCCCAGAATCAGCTCTCACATGCTCATATCCTCTGGGTTTGTAAAATTCAAAAGATTTTTTGAATTACTCTCTTAATTGTGATGTTGGCATTATAATTACTTGCTAAATAAGRTTCTTTAACAACGACGTCCTCGTTGTCAAAGCAGTTGCATTTCTTTGCCTGGTGTGAATAGCTGCATGTTCTGAACTGGAAGCAGCAGTCGTGGGATCCTGACTCTGTTGAAGGAGGAATCCATTGCTGAGAGAAGTATTTTTAGAGCACTCTGCAAAAATCTCTCTTACTTCCACCCACAGCCAAATGAAGATTAAGGAAAATACAGGACCTCCACCTCTGTGAACTCAAAYAGCAGTAGACAATTTCTCCTCCAATTAGTATCTCATTCATGTGTCAGAGGGAAAAAAATCGTTGGGTTTTTTTGGCCCTTAAATCCCTTTTAGCAAATTCTCACGTTCTGTGTGGTTTAAGATGAGATGTAGAATAGTAAAGAGCATGATTGGAGAAGATTTTTTTAATCATACCATAGTTTTCTCTTTTTCAAGTTGTGGTTTCTCATGAGTTACACATGATTATTTCTAAGTTCTGCTTGAAGGATTCCATGTTTCTGTAGTAAGTGTGAAACAAACACAAAAGTGTAATGACTGCTGCTAACACCAGCCAAGAGTTGTATCATTTCTCAGGAAGAATGTTTTATTATTTCTTGTCAGTTATAGTTTATATATATATATATATATATATATATATATGAATCTGTATGGCTTAACTCTTATATTAGAAGAACATTCTTTGTTTCTTTGACATACAACCACATGTAGCACATCTGAACTGAGTCCAGCAGATCTGAGAATATTGCATATTAAGTATTGATAGAGCATATTGTTCCCTACCACATGTGCATTTCCTTTATTATTTTTCAGTGCCTCTTCTCTTCTCTTCTCTTCTCTTCTCTTCTCTTCTCTTCTCTTCTCTTCTCTTCTCTTCTCTTCTCTTCTCTTCTCTTCTCTTCTCTTCTCTTNCTCTTCTCTTCTCTTCTCTTCTCTTCTCTTCTCTTCTCTTCTCTTCTCTTCTCTTCTCTTCTCTTCTCTTCTCTTCTCTTCTCTTCTCTTCTCTTCTCAGTATACTTTCAGTATGTACAGGATATTCTTTTTTAATTTCTGTTGTTCTCCATTTTCTTTTCCTGTTAACAATTATCTCTCCCCCTCCCTTTCTTTTCTCTCTTTGATCCACAGGTTTTGCAGTGCATGTTGGTCTCCCTTCATTCAGAACTTGACATTCAAAGGTACATGATGAAAATTGAATCCTCTCAGAGAGTTAGTACTGTACTTTMTTTTTTCTGCACTCTGCTGTGAATTGAGTTTGTTACCCTTTAATTGTATGTGTCTTGCTTTACAACTAGAGTTCTCAAATAAATATGAATCTGCATGCTTTGTCTCTCTGTATTTTACAGCAGTGAAGTATTATACCTATATTAATTGCATATGGGAGTGTGATGCATGTGCATCCTTTGGCAATTTTTTAAATTCTKACTTGTCCTTTAATGGCATGATAGACATGAGACTCTTGTATTYGATGCTCTGAAATCCACCAAAATTCAGTGGGAGATTCCTAGGTAAGTAGGTGACCCCTAGATGCTGTCCCAATTCTAGCTTTATATTTCTATTGATACATAGTTCAAACTGGCTTAGAAGTCTTTCTGCAAAGTTAAGGACAGCTTTGTGGCCAGAGCAGTAAATATTTTTGTATTGAACATGCAAAAAAATTTCATTCTGCCACTGTAGTATTATCTTCCATGTGCACTGTGCACCTCTGAAGTCACCTGTATCTCACCTTTCATCCTGTAGAGCTTCTCTTCCATTTCTGAATGCCCTGTAACRCTGTACACAATGGATCTCTACTGCAGCTTGAATTTTTTGCCCCAGGRAGACAATGAATGTGTACATGCCTTGTAGATACACACGTAAAAAGGTGCCTCTGCATGGTTTCTACCACAGTCAACAGCACCATCATAAATGCACCAAGATAAAAACACGTGGTGGGAGCAAGGAGGGAAGCCTGGGAGCAGGCAGAGGGCTCATTTGCACATGATTTTTTCACTCTCAGGATTTAAGCAGGCCAATAAACATGCTGGCCACAGGGAAGGGTGGCAGAGGTGCAGAGAAGTCAGGCTTCTCCCTCCCTTTCCAAGGAGATGGCCTCGAGGGAGGGAAAGAGAAGCAAAAGGTGCCAGGTTGGGTGAGAGGAGCAGGAGAAGYTTTCACACCCCCTCTCCTGCTGCAGCCCTCGCACTCTCCCAGGTGCCAGGGCAACAAGCTCTAGTAAGTGCTCCACCATGGGTTTACTKCCACGAGTAGGGGCTAAAATCAGCCGGTGTGTGGGTGCTTCTCCCGGGCCATTGTCCATGCTGAGGGTTGGCAAACACACCCTGCCCACAGTCCTCGATCCCTTTCACCTGCCCTCATGTCGATGGGTCTCTTTTTCGGTTATTTTTAAAATAGCGTGTTAATTCAGAGCTCCTTCTTAGCTGGTAGAAACACCGAAAAACAGGTTTTTCCAGGGGTTGTGTTCTTTTGCTTTGGGAAACAGACACCGCAGAAACAGATCCTCCTCCTGCCTTCCTTAGGGACGTGTGTGGGAGAACAGGGATGGGTAAATAATCTTCTTGAATCAGAACTCACTATCCCCTAGGTACATTTAGGCATCTGGTATACATTCCTTTTTTCTTC
>NW_026623246.1:4041480-4067639 GCF_030028575.1 Malurus melanocephalus
CCCCCCACCGCTTCCCCTTAGTTTTTGCATGTGGTTTTAAGCATGTAAAGTTCTTTCCCCTTTAATCAGCATAATGACAGTTTTTGTTTAAATCATCCCTTTTAATCTTCACAGTTCTCATGGCGATTCTGGGGATTGTGTAGGTAGGAGTTACCTCACCCGCTGCTGATGAAATGCAGCCATCTCCTGGATGGAACAAAGGGTCGTGCTGGGTTGTGAATACTTCACAGTAGAGTTTTTCAGGAGGGAAAAGAAAAATAGCTTCCAACTGAAACTGCCATAAGGTTTTAATTAAGACAAATGTGGATGTCCAGGCTGGAATTTATGGATAACTTATTTAAACAAAGTAATAATAAACTAAAGCTGTGATGCAAGAATATGACAGTGGCTATGTAAGACAAAGATTTGCTCTGAGCAAAATTGATGGAGCCACAGATGCCTTTGCAGGGAATAATAGTGAGGTAATCAGAGACTTTTTAAATTTTATTCTCATGTATAAATAAATTTTTCACATCAGAAAGGATTAGAATAAAGCAGAGAGATAAATGATTTTATTTTATAATTAAAAATTTCTTTCATTAAGTATGATTTTTGCTTTTTATTAGTGGATGACTTACAGTTTTCTCTATAGTTTTACTTCCGTTTCTACCCTAAAGTCTCAGGCAGGCATTTGTAGAAAGAGAAAACCTTGGATTGGGACAGAAACATACTGTGAAATATTTTAACACTTTTATGTGGACGGCTTGGGGTTTTCTGATACTACACGTATTCCAAAGAGATGCCACAGCATGTTGCATATTTCAGTCTGGACTTGTCTGGACCAATTAAGCTACTCTTAGACGGGCTGTTGAGTTCCTCAGGGCAGCATTTTCAAATGCAAGTTCCTGCAATTAAGCATCTGAATAAGAGGTCTGGCAGCATAAGTGCTGAGCACCTACAGCTTTTATTGCTCCTAATGAATATCTTTACTATAAACACACARCTTTCCTGAAAAACAGGTTTCAATTTATCGAGGTGCTTACAGTTAAAAAGAAAAAAAAGTTTTAAATGTTGCTTTATGTCAGTCATTTATAGCAGTTTCATGAAAAACTTTTTCTGCTAACTGAGGATCAATCAGCTGAAGAGCAAGCCATGGTCTTGCCGGGGGGAGCAGCCTGTGGATGTCCTGCTCAGTGATTCACAGCACTCAGGATTAAAATAAATGGGTTTTGGCAGCTTGCCACAGCAGGGAGCATGCAGCTGGCCACCAACAGGAGCTAGCAAGGCTCRTGGGAAAACGTGCAGATTTTTAGGATGATTTGAATATCATTACAACCTAAAAATATGGCAGATAAAATCTCTGTCACATCATTAGACATGGTTTTTTTCCCTCTAGGTGGAAGAAACTGGGGTCAGCATCAGTGAATACAGACTGGTGATAAAGATCCTGTCATAAGCAGAGAGGATTTTACCTTGAAATAAATTCAGAGAATGAAGTGAAATGGCCATTCGTTGGAGCATCCCGACCCTGTCGCAGTGATGGGTTCTGGTAGTGCGTGACTGTGACTGAGCATTTCTGGTGCTGGTGACTTAGTTTCCTTCCCCTCCTTCACATTCACCATGGGAGGGGAGAGGAATGCTTTCTTTTACTTTTCTTGGAAAAGTTCYTCTGGGTCTGTTTCCTCCCTTTCTCAGAGCATGAGGAGATGTGCACCGGAGCATCACCTCAGGTTCACAGTACACTGAATCCATTGCTTTGCTCAGTGACCCCACAGCAGGTGGCCAGGGGAGGGCTCGRTGACGTGCTCTGCTGCATCACTCCTGTGTGAGTTTGGTGAGCTCAGGCTCCCCTCAGCACCACCAAGAGCAGGAGGTGACCCATGGTGCTGCAGACAAGAGGAACCTTGGGCAGCATCAAGTGCAGAACGCGCCTCAAAGCCAAGGAGGCTCCAGGCAGGGTGGGTACCTTGGTTCAGTAGGGGTGGTGGGCAACCATGGCTCAGGCATTGTCTTCCTCTTTATCAAARGAAATTGGCCCAATTCTGGGCCATTCACGGTGTGGAAATCAATATTGCCACCAAACTGAGATGCTTGTGAGAAAGAACTGGCTTTGTAGCTCGGTGCTGTTGATTCAGTAGAAAACAGTGAAAAGTTTAGATTCTAAATAGAKAAATGAAAGCCAGAGCCAAATGCTAGTCCATGAGCAGGTATAAGGGAAGAGAATAACCAACACCTACAGGATCTGCATGCTGGCAGGTGGGCAGTTGCCCTCCCACTCCCTTCAGCTCTGGGGAACACAGATGCTGGTATGTCCCTGCTCCTGGCATGGTGCCATTTCCAGCTGATGGTGTCCAAAAGAAAAATTGTTTCATCTTGGAACAAGGTCTCCTTTCCAACTCCTTGGAAAGGGAGGGAGAAGCCTGACTTCTCTGCAGAAAGTAAGCTTGTCATGAGAGATGGTTTAATGTTGCATTCAGCTGCTGAATCATCTCCCCACCCCCAGTTCTCCCACTGAGACAGAGTATCCAAATACATCAATTGCACAGGGGTAATATGACCTTTAGTATATATAAGCATATATAAGCATTTAACTTTTCAGAGAAAGTTCTATAGAAAAGTATGGAAAAATGCTTAAAAACAAGATAATATGGGTGGTACTCACTTTTATSCTCAACAGTGTCACTAATAGCATGTCCAGACTAGTAAAACCCTATTGTTATGTTAATATGGAAACCCAAAGACTCTATCTGTGGAAAAAGCAGATCCATCCTTTAGACAGTGATAATTTGGAACTGACAAAAATGTGATGAAGTGATGAAGAAATATTATTGTTGTACTAGTAAGAATTCATGTGCTGTGGTGATGCTTTTGAGTTAATTAGCTCATCATAYATGAAACATAGCCTGTATATTGCAGTTTGTCACACATCCTGTATCCATCTTTGGCACAAGTCACAGGACAAATAGCTTACTTGAAAGTCAAGGAGGGAAGGCTTGCATGTTTCTGCTATTTTTTCCTCTATTTGAAATGCCAAGAAGACTCTTAAATGTGTGTGTATGTGGGGGTGCCTGTGTTCTTTCAGAGCACAGGATTGGAAAGAGATATTTTACTAGCTCTGTGTTATTTTTTATGTCTTTGTTTACCATTCATACACTGCCAGGAGTGCTGGCAACTTCTAAGATATGTAAGATTCATCCCCTGAACAGATAATTTCTGTCAAGATAAAGGCTAAGGAAGTTGCTGGAGACAAAAAATGAAAACTGTGASTTGATCAAGAGATAATATTAAATCTTTCTTCAGGTTATGGGATTTTTTTTTTCTTAGTTGTGTTTTGTCTGTGGAAATGTGTGAAGCAAATTTGCAAGAGAAAGAAAAGGAAATAAGATTTCTGTTACATAGATTAGTGTGAAAAATAGCTGGAAATGAGTACAGAAGTACACTATGAAGAGCAGAAATGTGAAACCTGGTAGAGCAAAAGTGCGAAAGGATTAGTGTGGACAAGCGTGAGCAGAGGACCAGAGACAGAGGCATGCAGAGATCTTGATGAAAATCTCTGGTGCACCATGACTATGCATTACATTGGCATCTCTGTAGTATTTCACTTTTCCTTATTCAGGTACCTTCAGATTTCATTCCTAATTAAATACAATTTTACTACATATAAAGAGTCTTGTACTTTTTTATGTATTTTTGCTGAGTCAGTGAAAGCACTAAAGCAAATCTATTGAAAGTGCATTCTTTTGAAAAGCTGTGCAGCAAAGTTGTCAGTCATTAGGCATGATTAACTGTGGTTTTAATTCTTAGTCAAATCCCAAGAGTAGTTGAAAGACACTGGATCTTCTGTAATTGCTAGTCCCATGTGCTATACTTAAATAATATACCCAGAAAAGGTTATGAGGATCTATATCCTTGTAAATAAAATAGTATATCCCAAGTAAAAGMGTCATTACAAAGCACTGTGTAATTACATGTAAGTTTCCACCAGTTTTGTCCATCCTTATTTTGGCCTTTCCTTTGTGATGAGCTTCTAACCCAGAAYCAGAACAGACAACGTCTTTGATCAGAGGAGTCTTTATGTTGGGTCAGCTCTCCTCAGCGGGCTGAAAGATGAACCTGCAGGGGGACACTCCTAACATGGAGCTTGAGGGGAGAGACCATGGCTGACTGAGAAAATGTAACCTAACTGCACTTGGCAGAGGTGTGAGAGAGACCTGCTGCCCGCTTCTGAACCGCCTGTTTTCTGCTCAGGCATTTATCCCTGAGGTGGTTTAGAATGTGCTGGTGTTTCCTTGGGTTTGTCTGCTTCTGTGGAGTATCTATTGACACATTTTAATTTTGGAAAATGCTATTGCTTAGTAGGAGTATCTTGGGTTTTCTTTTGTTAGATATTATGTGGTTTGTTGTCACAGCACCATCCTGACTCACACAGCAGCAGTCTAGACTCTGGTTGGATACTATTGGGTCCTGAAACATGGACTGTTGGGATGAAGATTTGTTTTGTGAATGCTTCTACTGTGTCCTTGTACCTAAAAAGTCATGAAAATTACACTCCCTGGAGTATTAAGCATTTTAATATTAGTGAACAGTGGAAAAAATGTATGTGTGGATTACCTATTGGGTATTTATTTGCCATTAATCTTATTTATCTTATTTGACATTAGAATCAACATTCTGAATAATTACTACAAGGGTCGGATAATGCTGAAAGCTTCAGCTCTGCTTTTTTCGTCCATCTTTACAAGTCCTTGTAGCTACAGCTCCATAAATGTTGCTGGTTCCCTCCCCMCTTCATGGGTTGCTTTTTCTAAGAAGTCCTAGATACCTAGGAATCCACTTGATTATTAAGTAACATCAAGCCTAGTGCTCACTGCCARTAATAAAAATGCTTTCCTGCCAAATATGCACTCGTATCTCTTGGTTACTTAAATACCCACTGTTGTTGCTGAGTTTGAGAATTTTTTAGAATCTGTTTAAAATTCAGAATCCTGAAATGCAGTGTTTACAGGAGTGGAGTGTAACAAATAGCTTGAAGCCTTTCATAAACTGTATGTGTATATTTGGTGGATCTCATATCTTGTGTTGTCCTCATGTTTGTGTCACTCCACTTACTGAGTGGAACTCCTATGGATTTATCTGATGGATTAAGAGGAAGACTGGGCTTTGTAACTGAGCAAAATCCATGATTTGCCTCTGGCTTRCTTCAGAAAGCTGCAGTATTTGATGGTGAGAAATGACAGCTGACAAAAAAGGGTCTAAAATATTGTGGTGGGTTAACCCTGACTGAACACAAGCTGCCCACCAAGCCACCCTATCCCCGCTCCTCAGCTGGAGKGCAGGGTAGAAAATAAGATGGAAAAAAGTCATGGGTTCAGGGGCAGTTTAGTAAAGAAAAAGCAAAGGCCACGTGCAGAAGCAAAAGTAAACAAGTATTCATTATTTCCCATCAGCAGGTGATGTCCAGYCCCTCCCCAGGATGTAAGGTTTCAGGCTCCAATACATGTAGCAGTTGTTCCATGGGACAAATGTAGTAACAAATGGTCCCGTTCCTCCTTTTTCTTAGCTTTTATTGCTGCACAGGTATCAAATGGCATGGAATGTTCCTCTGGTCAGTTTGGGTCAGCCCTCTGACTGTGTCTTCTACTGAGATCTTACCTACCCGCAGCCTCCTGGGTGAGTGGGGGAATACTGGAGAGAGCCTTTATGCTGTGCATGCCCTGCTTAAAGTAGCCAAAATGCTGGTGTGTTATCAGCACCTTTCTGGCCACCAGTACAAAGTACAGCACTACGAGGGTTGCTGTACTTATTATCTCAACCAGACCCAACAGATTTAGCCACAGTAGTGATGTCATGGTCTTCTGTGGGGATGTGGGGTGCTGTATCTTAGGTCCTACAGCATTTCCCCAGGGAGAGCCAAAGCAAAACGGTATCACTGCAGTTGGCTCAATCTGGGCATTGACAGGACATGTGGGCAACTGCTCAGCTAAATCTGTGTTTGCTGATTCTGGTGACAGAGTGTCCCCTTACTGCTCAAATATGCATCTGTTCATATGTGTCAATGAACAGTATACATACAGGTCTCAAATGACACTTGGGGATTGTTCTATTATAAATTTAAGAGGAAAAAATAAGCAAAAGCAAAGGAAAATAATTGATCCATATTTTCATATTATCAGTATGTATTTTCTTAAAGAAACAAAAGCAGTCTGCTTCCCTACAAACTCTGAAATTAAGGTTGATTTTGTTGCCTTTTCTTTTTTTAATCTTGTTTTAGTCATGGGTTTCTARAAAGGGAGAATGATATGGCTTCTAGCTCCCTATTAATGGATATATACAGATAAGTTTTTAATCAGTACAAGGAATTACAGAGCTGTAATGTCTTGGCTTGGTAGTACTTCCGTAATATGCCTGTGTAAACAAAATACTTCATCAGTGATGGTTCATGAGCTATTTTGGGAAGTTCAATGAAGCAGTAATGACTTACCAAATTCTTTTCTGTGTTTGCAGGTCACTTGTCACCTCTGTAACTTTTCCGGCACAAGTCCCTCTATTTACAACGTGCAGAYTAGTGCCTGTCAGAGGCACTTCAAAGCATACTTTAGACAAATGTTGTTAGCTTTAAGTCCTGCATAAAATTCAATGTTCTTGAACAATTTCATTGCAGGACATTGGATAGTGCCTACTATGTAGTATTAGCATTTTACAAGTGAGACTTTGTGGAGGATTTACTTTCTTGTGAGCTATATTTAATCATTGCAGTTTGTGAGCAACTGCACAACTTGGCAACAACAGCCCTCTATAGCCAGTTAATGAGAATGTAATGAAAGTTGAAGTTCTTCRTACATTCAAAGTCACATAAGGAATACTGTGTGATGCATGCTATTACTGAAATGTGCCCTCTTCATTTCACTTGAAAAACCACTGGAAGAAACAGATGTCAGCAAGATTAGTTATTGTAGCTTTCCAGAAAGAAGCACAATCTTTTTTGGATCGTGACAGCATCTTCAAACCTAGAGTTGAAGTTGATTTTGATACAGGACATTTTTAACATAATAACATCTGACCGTAAATGGTAGGGGAGAGAAAAACTTGTAAGTTTAATGACATCTTGTGCCTGGTGCTGATTATAGATGTCTGTAAAGTTCATATTTGCATACTGGGTTTGGAACCAACTAAGCTTGCTTTGCTTTGAATTTCTGCTTTGTGTGTTCCCATTTGTTGTGATAGGGTTTGATTGTGAGACACCAGGAAATTATTCTTCCAGAGTAATAGTACATGTGGTTGTGAGGGGGTTTCACTACACGGTATTGAATATGGGGCTATAATGTCACTTATGGTTTGCAAAAAATGTTCAGGACATTTTATTTCCTATTGAGCGTGTTTTTATTAGGCAGATGCTACAGTGAAGAGTTGGTAAAAGTGCATAAATGAAACCATATCTCTCCCCTGCTGGAAGAGTTGGGTTTTTTTCCCAGCAACTGTGTTTAGCAATTTACTATTATGATTTCCCAGTAAAAGTCATAGTTAATTTGGTCAGTTAATGGAGACAGTTCTGATTTATGCTGGTGCAACAAAAAATAAAGTAATTGTGATTTCAGCTAGAATCGTTGGATGGCTATTTTGGCTTTTCYGCATGACCTGGACCTTGCATAGCTGGCACAGGAGAAGATACTGAAATTGATAGCTTTACAACTCCATTACAGTGTTGGTTTTCAGAGGATTTTTCTTAGCAGACTTGTTAATATTAGATTGTGTTTGTGTTGTGTGTGGACAAGGAGAATGGCATTACTGTACATCTCGTCAGTACACATCTTATCCTCAGGGCCTTGTTAGCACTGAAGTTTGCAATGTGGATATACAACCATAAAAGCTGCAGCGAAATATCCAAGGACGTTGTTTTCGTAAATAATCTACACAGAAGTGACCTTCAGCATATCAGTATTTGAAGATGTTTGGACTCCTTCCTTCTTCCCTTTGATTTTTTTTCCTCCCACACTCTGGTTTCAGTAGACTAATAATGAAATTCTCTTGTTTTGCAGACAAGAAGCCCGAAGCCGTCCCAGAGCCCACAGCACAATTTGGGTGACCAGACAGAACACCTCTCTGAAGCATCTGCTGATTCCTTAGAGGCCATGTCGGAGGGTGATTCTCCAACCCCCTTTTCGAGGGGCAGCCGCACRCGGGCCAGTCTTCCCGTTGTGCGGTCAGCAAACCAAACAAAGGAAAGATCACTGGGTAAGAGCCTGCCTCAGTCCTTCTCCATTCTGTGCTTAGTCTGTGTTTTCCATTTGTGGATTTAAAACAGTCTTTAAATAGCTTTGGGTTAAAAAAAGTAAAGACTTTGGTAGCACATTATGTTTCATGTCAGGTTGCTCTTTGGAAATGAACTCRTTATGGGATACCAAGTAACTCGGGGGGAATGGTGAAATTATTTTCGTAAGATCTGAAAGTGTGATGGGAGCATAGTAGACATGCAAGGAGAGAGATGCAGGCCCTGACATGAAGTRCTTAGTAATGGTTAAAACCCAATATTGCAAACACTTTCTGCCAAACCTGCACAATGTGTTTGCAATGAACTTAATACAAGGTTGTACCTTTATTTTCAGACAAGGATATGCAGGATTTTTCACTTTGTCATCTCTTCAAAACCAGATTTAGGTGAAAGAAACCTAGAGATATTATTACCTTAGTAATCCATCTTACTGAAGAGGTTTGGTGTTTATGTGGTGGTAGCTTTCCAAGCAGAGGAATTGAATGGGTATGCTGATGGCAATGCCCTTTACTTTGGGGCAGTGCCCTTCCGTCTGCACAGTGRCAAGAGCAATGTGTCAGTACAAGTGGACAGCTCTTCTTCCTGCATGCTTCCCATATCTCAGGGTTGAATTAAGYCCAACTGTGGACYAGAGCTCCTTTTATGATGGTGAATTTTGTGTCAGAGACTGTGCTCAGTTGATGTATGGTAGGAGTAAAGGCTGTTCTTTTGAGGGAAGACACCAGAGGGCAGTTAAAGCGTTATGGGAAGGCACGTAACTCATGTGCAGATTGCTGAGGAAGGCAGGTTTTGCTCATAGGTAATAAACTGAAATGCTGCTTTCCTGTAGGCTCATCTCCTAATATAGAGAGTGACATAAATTGAAGACTGGACTGTAAATCATACCATGCTTGTAAGCTTGTCACGGTGGTTTACTTGTCCCTCAATAATCTAAGACAGTTGCTGTCAAGAGTATTATGATATGTGACAAACATAACAAATGTGAAGAAAATAGGGCTGGAAGGGGTCACTGCCTCTCCCAGAGCTGCAACTGAAGAGCGGTGGGGCTGGGAGCAAGGGGCTGATCCCTGTCCGTGTCAGCTCACAAAGTGGCTGCCTCTGCTGGGCCACCAATATGCTGAGCTTTTGGAGGAGAAATTTGTTGAAAGACTTCAATCTCGACAAGACTTTTTGGTTTTGAGGTGTTTTTAAGAGCTCATTGTGTTTACTAAACATGCAGAGTATTCATCTCTGCCTGTAAGTCACTACTGGCTAGGGCACCCCCAGTACGGCTTATTTCRTCCCAGGATTTTCTGGAAAACTTCTGTTTGCTTCAGTGTGATRTAAAGTGGCTGAGCCTTTGCAGGTCCCTGTGCAACTCACAGTCCATCCCCACTGYGTGGGCTGAGGACTCAGTGCAAGTGGGGTCTCACCAGAGCAGAGTAGAGGGGCACAATCCCCCCCCTTGATCAGCTGCCCATGGTGTTTTTGGTGCAGCCCAGGACACGTTTGGCTCTCTGAGCTGGGAGTGCCCACAGCTGGCTCATGTCCAGCCTCTCATCCCCCAGCACCCCCAGTCCCCTCTGGGATGGGCTGCCCTCAATCTGTCCATCCCCAGCCTGTGCTGMTACCAGGGGGTGCCCTGACTCAGGGCAGCTTGCACCTGGTCTTGTTAAACCACATGAGATTCCCATGTGCCTAATTCTGGAGTTTTCCAGGKCCCTTTAGGTGGCATTCTGCTCTTCAGGCATGTCAACAGTTGCACACAGCTTGGTGTCACCTTGGAGCTTGGTGCAAATTTGCTGAGAGTGCACTCAATCCCTTCGTCTGTGTCATTTATGAAGATACTGAATTACATTGGTCCCAATACAGACCCCACGGGACACCACTTGCCCCTGATGTCCACTGGGACTCTGAGCCATTGACCACCACCCTCTGGATGTGACTGTCCAATTGCTTTCTTGCCCATGTTGCAGTCCTCTCATCAAATCCATCTTTCTTGAATTAGAGAGAAGGATGTTGTGGGGACTGTGTCAAAGGCTTTACAGCAGTCCATATAAAGGGTATCTGTAGCTCTTCCCTTGTCCAGCTGATGTAGAAACCCATCATAGAAGGCCACTAGGTTGGTCAGACAGGACTTGCCCTTGGTGAAGCTGTGCTCGCTGTCATGTCCATGTGCCACACACACGTGTGTGTATGTATGATCCTTCCCCCAAGTGTTCTCAGCCTCAAGGTATCTTCAGCTTAGGGATTTCCTGGTTATGGTTTCTGCCTKTATAATAACCATACAGAGATGTCTCCTCCAGGTGTTTGTTCAGTCCACCTTTGATCCCATGTAAATTTTTCACATCCACAACAGTGCATCTGTGACCTTGGCAGCAAGTTTCTGTTKGTTTATTGCCCAGCCATTGCTTTCCTGTTGTGCTTTGTTTTGTATTTGTTTATCAGCTCTAAGTTATGCCCCCTAGTCCTCGTGTTGGAAGTGACAGCAAACACCAGATTGCTATCTGCTTCCCCCAGGCCATATCTGATTTCTTTGGCCTGTCATTTCCCTCAGGTCATCTCTTCTCCAGGCTGAGAAGTGCCTCTATAAMCACTTGTTACTCATCCAGAAACCATCCTGGACATTTGATTATCTTTGCTGTTCTTCTCTGCACTTTGTGCAGTTCAGTAGTATCTTTGGTAAGATGAGAGGACTCTAAGTTCACTGTTAATTAGTTCATTCTTAAACCCTATATTTAGCATTTCTTGCATGTGTTCCTGAGGTCCTAAAGGAGGACAGTCACATGAAGATAGAGTGTTTTATTTAATAGCCAAGATTTCAGACCCCGCAARACACTCTGTCTTTCATGTACCAGAGACAAAGCCCCAGATTATCCCATCATGAACAAGCCAAATGAAGAGAAAGCAAAAACAACCCAAACAACAGGGAAGCAATGTGATATGAAGCATTTTAGTTCRGAGTTTTTAGATTAGAAACAAAATAAGCTTTTTCTCTCTGTTTTGCAGGGGSCATCACAGATATGTGTGTGGCTTATACTAGTCAAGTAGGAGATAGTATGTTGTCATTATCCCACAATCTTTTTCCAGTTGTTCCAGGAACTCATTAACAACAAATAGTTTGTTTCAAAAGAGAGTGTAAAAATTGTTCCAAAATAGTTCTGTGTTGTTGTCCTTCTACACCAGCTGTGGCTTCAAAAACAATTTAACCGAGACTTCCTAATAACCCTCTAATAGACTTTGATGAACCTATCCCAGGAGACKCCTTTGATCCTGACCTGGGAGATGAGTGTTCAGTTTTATATTATCATTATTATTATTGTTACTATTATATGCATTTCTTTCATAATAATGTCCTTTGCAATCTCTTCTGCCAATGTGTTCCAACAACATTAGCAGCAATGGTCTGAAATTTTGCTGTTGAGACCTTTTGCATGCTGTGGTCCTGTCAGGATTGGTTTTACTTCCAGCTGTTAAAGGGGAATGTTTATTTTTAGAAAACAGRAAACTGTTTATAACCTCAATTTTAAAAGTGTCATGAAAGTACTTCTGTTCACATGATTTTGAATAAGCTGTGTATAATCATCTCCCTTTCTATATCTATTAATTTTTAAATTTAATATAATTTAAATGCAAATTAKGTTTTGATCCTCAGCCAACATAATTTCAGTGAGGAAAATAATCAACTTTTGTAATTTTTTATAATTTTACTTTGTATATATCTCAATGCTATTTTAAAAAACTGATGTTTTCTTTTTGAAATTTTAATTGTTCTGTGGGTTCTTATTTTACTAGCTATACATGAGTCAGTTTGTTTTCAAATTGTGGTCTGAATTAACATGGGGCCTGAGAAGGAAAAACAGAAATACATTTTGGCTACCTCACTATCATGGGTTTGTCARTCAGGCTTAATCTAATAGGACGTGGTATTCATGCGGAGTTGACCCAGAAAACAGTATTCCAATTGTGGGCCCATTTAAAATTTCAGCCACAGCTTTTGAAATGGAAGTCTTTCTTAGCTTAGGTCCACCAGAAATCAACACYTGTCTCATCATTGTGCAGCCTGGAGACAAAGCAAGGTATTAAAATAAATGAATTCACAGTGGAAGAGAAAATTAAATGTATTTTAAAATACCTATTTGAAAGCTGGGAGCTTTTCCAGTACRATAACTGTGGGAAAAAAATTATCTAGCAAAACTGTCAGTGAGAATCAGCTGAAACCTGGAAAGTACTCAAAAGCTTTCAGCAAACTTCACTTGCAATTTGCCTGGAGGAAGCAGAACCTGACAAGCATCCAGCGAGGTTACGCCAGCAGCCGCCTGTGCCCGCKCTGCAGCTCGCTGCTGTCCCTGCTCTGCTACCTCCACAACGAAATGAAGGATGACAAATATGTTCACTTGTAGTCTCTCATGTGGTACATCTGTCCAAACAATGGGCAGGATCCTTTGTGAGGGCAGGCACTGGCATCCTCTGTGCTGATGGAGTGGCCAGGGCGGTGGATGCGATGGGTCACAACCTCCCTGTGCAGCAGCAGCTGTTGGTGCTCCTGCAGGATCAGGCTGTACGTGCAGGGTTAGGTGAAGGAAGAATGTTGTACAGGGAGAGTTTTCATAAATTCACAAAGATTTGGGTTTGGGAAGTGACTGAGGAGGATGAAGCTTTATGGCTCAAGGGTTGCAATCATCTTTTGTGGGTGCCCCAGCTGGGGTGCCCAAATACTCCAATGCAGATAAATGAGAAGCTAAGGATAACTGCTCCCTGCTGGTAAACCTGTGCCTGAAATTAGGTGGTGGAAAGGCCTCTTCAGAAATGTCTGAGCCTGCCAACATTTGAATTTTATTTGCATTTGCAGGGATTACATAAAGGAGTAGAATTATACAAATGCCTAAGGATTGGCATGGGGAGGGTCTTAAGCAATCATGGGGTATTCTGATCATTATTTATTGGTTCCCAAACCCAGGTTTTAGTGGCTGATTAATTAGTTTGCTGCCCACCTTACATGAAAATGCCATTACTGATTATAATCATAATACCTCGATCTTTTGTAGCATTTCTTGACAATGTTTCTCAAAGCCTGTTAAAAAAGAAAGCCAGGGCCACAGTGACAATTCCACACATAGCAAAACCTTTGCAGAGAGACAKATCATTGCTTTTCAGCTGGTGGTAGAAACAACTCTCTTTTCATGTGTATGCAAGATACTGTACGGCACACAAGTATAAATGCTGAAAGTAGACTTAAATATTATATTGGATCTTATTAATTGTTACTTACTATTTATGAACTAGGAATTAAAATAGGCATGTAAAGTCAGACAGATGATGTGTGAATGGCCATAGACTTTTTATGAGAAGCCTGTGATTTGCTAGCAGTGGCASTGCTCTGATTCCTTAGGGCATGATTTAAGCCTAATGAAGTCAGCAAGAACTTCAGTTTAGTTCACAGGAGAGGAACTCCCTGGGAACTGCATTTCAAGTTAAGACTGAGTATAACTTTAATGTATTCAGTCATCTTTAAGAATTTTTCCCTATCTTGTCTTTTTACAGTGTATGCAAAGCAGCCAACATGCAAAAATGTCATGTAAATATTTGCTGTCGTGGTCAGATGGCTTAACAGGGTCTGACAGGTCTATAGGAAAACAGCCTGAAACAACTAGCTCCGATTAATTAATTGAAACACARACCCTAGGAAATTATAATACTCTGATGTAGCTCAAGTTTTGCTTCCAACTTTCCTAGACTTTATCTTCTTTCCCATTTCTTCAGATTATAATAGCTAAAGGTTTTGGAATTGGAAAGGAAAAAACCATCCACCTCTTACCAGAAATATTTTGTATCAAAAGAGCAAAGGGAAGGTAAACAAAGATATTGACATACCAGAGTTTTTTCTGTTTCATTTATTGTCCCTAGGTGATATGTGAATGGCAGGTATATGAAAGACTGAAATACGTGCCTTCCCAGGCTAGCACTTGTGCCCACAATTACTGTTTACTAACAGATTCTTCCTCCAATAATAAAATGTCATGTGTGCACCTGAAAAAAAATGCTTTCAGTAAACTAGATCCTGTTTAGTGCATACTGTCTCAACAGAAGCACATTCTGTCTGCCACCAAAAAGCTGGTATGCAGGATGTTTTAGATCCTGTGTCACACTGAAGCTGAGTCTTGTTGCTACAGGTTGTCTCAGCATGACTCTAATGAGTTCATTGCAGTGATACTGGAGTAGAAGGTGTACAGTGAGCTATTAGCTGTGCACATCTGTGTCTGTCACTGCTGTATCTGTTAAATGAATGCCACCTTTATTATTTATTTGCACAGCAGTAATACTAAAGGACCTTGACTGAAAATGTGCCTCATTGTTTTGGGTAATACATGGTGACAAGATACTCCTATTTCAGACCCTTGCAACATGAATAAATCAGAATGGAAAGTGGTGAAGATAGTAGGAAAAGTAATGAGTTGTACAACCTGGATGAACTGAATAAAGCTATGTCAGGGTGGCTGTGGTTTTTCTCTTTACCCCAAATCATGCCCTTACAGAAGGTGTAATGTCTTTATCCAGCTCTACCATCAGTTCATATTCTGATTTAGCAGCAGCAATTTAAGCCTTCAGCATTTGGTGTCTGCTGGAARAGGGATTGGGCAGATGGAGTAGCTCATACAGGCCAAACTACCCTTCAAAGKAAAGGTAGGAGGCCAGATAGAGCTGTCCCATGGATTCTATCTAGCACAAGAGCTATAACTTGGACAAATCTGTTTTCATTTTTATGTTCAGTAAAATCTGTGAATCTGCCTTTAGTACAGTAAGTCACACAARCACCAGAGCCTTCCATTTGCACATGGGCACACAGAAGAAAAGTGTATCGCAATTCATTGCATTTTGAGAAGTGTGAGACTTTGGAGAAGCATAGCCTGTCCCTCAGTGCCTTGTATTTAGGATTTGCTGGCAGGGCTGACAGCAGCTGCCTGACTGAGGACAGCTCTTGGATTTAATTGTTGCTCCCAATACTGTTTATATATTTAGGTAGGGGTATGTGCATGGATGTTGTGCTGGGGCTAAGTTCAGGTTTCTGTTCTCCAGGGGAAATACTGTCATCTMTGTGGGATCATATGACTGTCTCTTGTTTTTGTTCTAGTTTTCTATCTCTTTTCTACATTTCTGGCTGCAGAGTAGCCCAGTTCAAATATAATAAGAGGATAAGTGGATAATCACTGCATCAGATGCTTGTTGATAATGTGCTGATTAGGGTGYTCTCTTGGGACAAGAGGGGCAATGGTTTGAGCAACTCTCAGGATGGCAGCCCTCCTGGATAATTTTTTAACTACTCAGATGTTTCRTAGGAGACGGGCACTTGGTACCATTGCTTTGCCCAATTACCTTTTGTGCTGAATAGACCATCTGTGGGTATGAGGCCAGATTGTTTATCTTGGCTCTAACAAGGCTTTTCATATCTCTGTTGGCCTCCTTGTAGCCACATTGGGGMGGTGGGGTGTCCATCAGTGTGTGTAAGTGGCAGCTGGGTTTCAGCTGTGCTCGTTGGGTCTGGACTCCGGGGCCACTGATCCCTAACATCAGAACCCTGTTCACTGGGATGGAATGAGCCACCAGCAGGGTCAAGTGTGACCCTAGGTGTGAGAGAGGATTTAATGTGCTGGGTGGTCAGATGGCCACTTCACCGGGATGCAATGAGCCACAGAAATGCACTAGCAGGGGCKTCATGAAAGTCCAGAGAGGCAAATGCAGCCTTTCATCAGGGACAGAACAGCCCTGCAAGAACTAGCAGGGGCAGGCTGTGACAGAGGTGACTGTGTGTTAGCAGCATGTCCTTCCACCACTGACAGCTGAATGGATGGCTACAGGAAAAATTTAGACAGCAGGTCAAGGGAAGTGAATATTCCCCTCTTCTCACCTTTTTTGGGGTTGCACTGTGTCCCATTTTGGTTCCCCAATACATGAAAGATAATGACAAAATGGAGTGAATCTAGGAAAAGGCCTCTTGGCATTTTTCTTCTTAATCATGCAAACCAAGGTCTTGGGTCCAGGATCCTGTCTAAAGTTGCTYGGGGCAACTTCACACAAAGTCAAGCTGTTTGAGCCCACAGAGGTGAATTTCTGGTGTGGTGCTGTAACCAGCTGTGCTCTTAAATGCTGGTGGCTCAACCCTCAATTCATTACTGACAGTAGTGAACATTTTAGAAATTACATAACTTCAGAAGTATTGAAGAGAATTCCTACTTTAAATATAGAACATTTGGTAAATGGAACAAAACTGCAAAGGCATGCATGGCCTACATGATTTTAATGCTTCACAGCTATGCATTATTAAAATGGTCACATTCTGCCTTGAGCACATCAATTCTACCTCGCTTAGTACTAAAAAACAGGCTTTATAAAAATAGTCATTACTCAGATAATGAGTTTGATACAGCTGATTTATATGGAAATGAAATACAGTTGGGTAGGATCTCTCTTCATTGTTATTCAAGAGGAAGTACAAATATTCCAAGAAATTTAATTGATATTTTCTTGTCTTTTTGCTTTTGCTCATTGCAAAGGTGCTAACGAAAATGCCCCTTTGTAAAACATTTGATTACAGTGGCCTTAAATGCTTCACATATCTGCATAGTCTTTGGCAGAAGCATCCTTGGAAASCGCACCAGTCAGTTTGGCACCTTTGTCTGGGAGCCAGCCAAGCTCCACAGGTCAGGGGCTCAGCTTCTGGTGGACCAAAGCAGAGCTAGGATGGGTGTGTCCCGTGCCTGTGTGTGAGGATTTCTCTGATTTTACTGTGCTGAACTGGTGAACATGAACTGGAATAATGCAGCATGGCAGAACCTGTGGGCCCTCTGAAAAATAGCTCTGGTACACATGAAACTTCTTGTTCACCTCACTGAGTTGTTCAGTTGTCTCTTTTTTTTTTTTTTTTTAATTGAGTATCATAGGCATTTTGTGTTCTTCCAAGTTTGATGGCATTGTTTGGTCAGTTTGGGGGATGAAAAAGTTGCCTTGATGGTCAGTTGGGCTGTTCTGTGCAATAGAATGCAATTATTGTCCWAAGGTCATCATGACAGAACATTGATTTCCACCTGGGGAACTGGGTTAAAATGAAATGTTATCTCAGAATCTCTGGATGATAGAAGTAACCGTTCACATTAGATGGACTTGCTGGTATAGGTATATAGACAAAGTTGCCTTTCAGAATATGCTTTTTCACAAGTTTTATTGGAAGTCAGATGAGGAAAATACTGGGGGGTTTAGGTAAAAGAAGTTGTCTATTTTCTTTTTGGGACTTACTTATTCTTCTCAGTCAGCTAAATGTATTTGTCTGTAGAAAAGTGTTAGTATTTTTGTGGCAGTTAAAGATCTTTGTTTTTTATAACACTTTGGTAGAAAAAATATGTGACTATGAAGTTTTCCATCTGTCTTTTTCATTAAGTAACAAATGATTGCAAGTCACTCTAAATAGCAGAGGAGAATGAAATAGCAGTCAAAAGTAGTACTGAATGAAATTAAATAGTTCCCATTTTTATTTAAATTGTTATCAAACAACTTCGTACCTTGAACAAATCTCTTCAGACTATTCTGCAAGAATAAATAAATAAAATAAGTAATTGCTTTTATTCATTAAAATATCTACTTTTTTATTCTCTTGGTACTTGAAGACAGATAAGTATATTTATAGATACTTTCTGAATGTGGAGGGTACATTTTCAGGAGGGCATACTAACAGAAGTCATGAGAGCTTCAGGCTAGAAATACCACAAGGATCATGGCAATGACCTCAGACTAGTTGAAACTGTGTGTGGTGAAATGGGAGAGTGAGGTCTTGAGGGTATGGAAAATAAGAACTGCATATTGARGAATTTCTTCCATGCTGCAAGAGTTGTTACTGTAATAAACTTTYGTCTGCATAACTTGGGCAGAATTTGGTGATTTGTGTTAACTCTGTTAGATAGCTGGGGGGGAAAGGAGGGATGGGGAGCAGAGAATAWGGGCCTMTGACATCTTTACAGTCTTATRTAWGACAATTTTGTCAARTAAAAAGCAAAGAAAAATTGGAAGTATTTGAAATCTTAGTAAAAAAAAATTAAATTGTAAACTGCAATTTTTTAGGGAAAGACCTAGCAGTTTTTTTTGTGACCCCCTGTGGATTGTCCTGAAGTGTCCCAACAAAAATAGTTATCATTGAGACTTTAAAGGTTATCCTTAGTTTTAAAAACTGATACAAGTGTCAAGTAATAATTTGACATAAATATAAGTGTGAAACAATGATGCTTTTTCTTATTTTCGCGTGTTACCATTGCTGCTGACATCAGCATTAAGGAATGTCCAGACAGAGACAGTGACTCAATGAGTTTATGGTGGAAGATCAAGCTAAACCAGCATGAAAAGACAAAGATTGCCTCTCTGCTCAAAAAGATAATGTTAACTGATGGTTAGGTAAAGAGTGAAAAAACTAATCTAATGACATTTTCCCCATTTTAGCTATACCTTGCTTTGCATCTTGGATTTCAAGAAGGTCCAGAGCTCCCAATGCATTCAGTTTTTGATTGCTGTAGTCCACCTAGCTTTACTCATTACTAGAAGTTCTCAAATTGGACACAGAATTTCCAGAGGAYACTTACAACAGCTGTGTTGAAAGAGAGTAGGAGTGCCTTGTTCATGCCAGTGGTTTTTGGTTCTGTGGGAAGGTTTCAATGCTCCATGCCCAAGCATCCTACACCAGCCAAATACAGATATTATCATCAGTTAATATTTTCTTCAGCTGGATTAAGGTATTGCCAAATGCCAGTRAGATATTTCAGTGCAGCATTTTGCAAGACATCTTGGCTACACAGAGGRTGTCCTGTAGCTTCACRGAAGATAAGCTCATGAACTCAAATGTAGGTTTTAACTGTATTCTGTTTTATAAACTGAGGAGTTACTTAWCTCCTCTGCATCAGTTTTCTCTTCTTCATTATGGGAGAGTTATGTGAAGAATTGTATTTTCCCATTTAATGTCCATCATTTAAGAGAATTAATTTTAATTTGTAAAGGTCACAGAAGAGGACACAATCTTATTTATTTATTCTTGATTTATCAGGTATTTAACTTTCCTCTCTTAAATAATGAATTTCTAAAGATAGTTTTTGTCCTGTAAACAAAAGCAAGTTGAGATTAAAGCTATTCTAAGTATGTGAGCTGCCCTGCCCCAAGATGGTTGTTAGCAATATAACTGTGATAACGCGGTGCTTAGCCAGGGTTAGGACTGCACCATGTTGCAGCGCGATCATTGCACCGTGTTGTGTTTCATGGGGTTATCCCTGAGAGAAATGATGAAATATTTTGCACATCCTGCCACTGACCCGTGGTAAAGAGGCAGCAGAAAATACCATGTTTTGAAAGAGCTCTGTATGTAGGAAAGGAAAGGGCAGTCATGTGGTGTGTTCACAGGATCRTCATCAGATCTGGGTTTGATGATTGTAAACCTTTCTTTGAACATGTWCTTTCGCCTCTTGGGTGTTTAATTTCCCCTTCTATAAAGCATAGCTCTTTGTTGACAGGAATGTTGTGAAGCAATTTGTTACGAGGCTTATGTTACCAAGGCCTATACGTAAATCTTTTATGCTGTGGCCTRCTATTAAGTCTGTGGTCTGTTGCTTGTAGGGTGAAGAACTATCGGAGKTTCCAGAGGTATTTCTGCAACTAGGTTGCACTGATGTGACTGAGAGGATGRCTTAACATTCTAGTTTGTATTGTAGCTGAAAGACAGAGCAGGGCTGGCAGTACCTCGGAACTCCTGGAAGTGGGAGCCACATCATTGTCTGACATGCACTTTCAAAACTATTGCATGGTGCCATTCCCTCATTCACAGTCATCTTACTGCACAGTTTTTTAGAGTAGCAGAAAATTCCATAGTCCTCATTGGTTTGTGTTTTATAAAGCTGGGCACAATCTTCTTTTTTTCAGGTAAGATTCCTTGTAACAGAAGCATAAGTCCAAGAAGAACTTGAGTGTACATGGAGACAGGAACATCCCTTGTGTTTAACCATCTTTCCAGCAGCTTTGCTGACATGTGTGCTGTGCCCTCAGAAAAGCCATGCCTGAGTTGTATTCTATTTCTTCTGGCTTTAATCTCCATGGGAGTGGTTTTCTAGCTGAAGGTAAAACACACCTACGAGCTCCAGGAGCTTCCATGGAGTGGAACCTGTGGATATTGCCAGTGTTCGGAATTTCACCTGGGCAATGTGTGGATGAAAAATAATGTGAATAATTTTAACTAATGGATTTTGAGTCTGTCTATTTTGTCATGCTCAAAAGGGATTTTTTTTAAGTGAGCAGTTAGTTCTGTCAAATAGGAAATGCCCTGAAGCATTGCCATATCATGATATGGATCAGACAACTCAAGAGAAAAGGCAGTAGTTTGGTTTTTTTTAGGGTGTGTGATTTAAAGGAGAATAAATGAAAAAGAATTTATTATGCCTTTGAAAATAGCTTTTCTCTCTACAGTGAGATTGGGGCCAAAACATTTCTCCAAGTTGTATGTTTAAACTGTCTGTTTTAAGGCATAGCATATATATTAGCTTTGAAAATTCATGACTCTAGGAAAACTGTAATTTTGCTTTGGATCAATATTTTGTGGGAGCATTGAAGCGCAGGCAGAATCAASACTGAAATTACTTAGACTTGTGTGTAAGGAAGGTTTTTCAACTCTACCACTTATTTTGTGTTAATGGTTTCAGTAACTCAACATTCAGTGGTTTTAGTGGTCTGAAATGCAAAACTAGCATTTCTACACTTTTCACTAACTTTTAAACTGGGCAGAARAGAGAGCCACACCCAACTGCAAAGCTGATATGCAAAGTCTTTTTAGCCAAAAGATCTTTTTATTTTGCCACTAAATCCAAGAAAGTTTAAATGCCAAAACAGAGAAGGTTCYTTATGTTCTTCATAAGAACAGAAAGCTATAATCAAAAACTGATTATGCTTTTGCATATTTTGGAAGAGTGAAATAAATGCAATCATTAACTTGCTGAACCTTTTTACAAATATAGCTAARTTCTGAATCCTAAAGAGTGTTTAGCTGCATATTTGAAAATATGCAGCAGAATATTTGAAAGAGGACTAAAAGGACAATTTTACCTAGAAGAACATAARGAAATAAATGACGTCTCAAATTATAATAAAAAAGAGAAAAATAGTTTGATATCTCATTAAATATTGCCATTAGAAATAAAAGTCATAGGAAAACTCCTCTCAGTCTTTGAGAGAAAGGTAGTTATAGTTCAGTCTGAAGAAGTTTTTCCAGACTAAGGCAAATGGAAATTTGTAGTAGGATTCATACGGGGCCTGATTGCAATGTTAATGAAAAGAAAAAGTATCAGCTCTTGAGAATAATATGAAGATTAAGTTAACAGCTCTGTTTTATAAAAGCAGCCTAATATTAAATAATAGTTAGGTAATGTAAAGTAGTCTGTTTAGTATTCAGGAATGTTAACATCTTCCTTCCCTAACTGCAAGCACAATTATCCACCCACTGACTGTAGGAACATCTGAATGTTCTGTTACAATTATGGACAACATAGGGACAAAAATACACAAGGCTGAGGGGAGAGAGGGCTCATCTGAGCTTGAAATGTCTTCTTTTCATTAATTGCCTTTGTATTCTAGGACCTCAGCTTTTCCCATTGCTTTTGCTCRGTGATTGTCTCTCAGCACTGTAAACTGCCCATCCTGATGCTGATGGCTTTCAAGAGTGAATCATTATCTGCCTTAACCATCCACATTTTGTGATTTGCTGAGATTTTCTCATGACTGATGGTAACTGCACTGAGGGCATTGTGTTCCCAACCCGCCTGTTGGTACTGGTCATGGGAACACAACATTACAGTGCATCTACGCTGCAGTTGCTGTGATGAGTTCAGGTTGTGTAAAATGCTCTGCCAGGCTTTAGCCCACCTGTGTTAATTATTGGTGGATGCAAAGACATGGCAGCACAGAATGTTTCCAAGACTGGAGAGAATCAGTAGAGGGTYACAAGGATTATTAATTTGGTTGGAGCCTCTTTGCTCTGGCAGGTTGAGAGAGGTGGGACTGTTTGGCCTGGAGGACTAAAGTTCAAGGGCAGCGATGTCATTAAAGTACAAAAGAACCTGGAGGGAGGGGGCAAAGAAGATGGAGCCAGGCTCTTTCCGTTCATGCCCAGGGAGAAGACCAATAGTCACCAAATGAAACATAGGACATTCCCTCCTAACATCGTCTTCACTGTGAGATTGACCAAGCACTGACACAAGTTTCCCACAAAGGCTGCAGAGTCTCTGTTGTAGAATATTCACAGAAACTGTCTGGACATGGTTCTGTGCAAGTGGCTGGAGCTGTCTCTGAGTGAGGTGGGGGTAGACCAGATGACCCCCAGAGGCACCTTTCAACCTCAACCATTCCRTGATTCTGTGATCTGCTRTCTTTTCACACCACTGCAGAAGCTKTACTTGCTCCATCTGGTACAGACAGCAAGAGAGGAAAGGTGTTTCCTCTTGGCACAATGCAGTGTCATACAGAGACACCTGAGATGGCTGAGATGGCTGAGAAAGAGCACAGTGCACTCAACTGGGCTTACTTGCTCGCATCTCCTTGAATCCAAAGAAGTTCAGCCGAACACTTGCTTCTGAATCTACTCCCTGGTGCTGTACACCCCTGGAAATTGCTTAGTTTAGTTGCAGTCCACTGTCAGCTTGTTTGCTGCTGTGCAGGTGCTAATAAACCTTCCCACACTGCCTTTGAGCAGACCTTTTGGTTTTCTTTAGGAGCCAGGCCCAGCATGGTTAGAACTCATCAACACCATCAAGTCCAGAYTGATTTCTTTGGTTGATTGAGATGGCTCTTTCTCAGTGCTTCAGTCCTTGGAGGCTTTGGAGGTCACAGTGGCATGGGACTGGGCTGTAGCAATGCTCATGAGCCACACTCATGCAGCACTGGCCAGTGGGGAACAGGTGCCCACTGGTTTTACAGGGGTCAGCAAAGGCCTGGCAAGACCCACACAGGCATCACTGAAGAGGTACTTTATATCCCTTCACTCAGTCCCTGGCCTGTACTATTAATTTTTCCTTCCACTATTGAGCATATCACAACCTCCCATTCCCTGAAAATAACTGTATCAGAAAGGTGTTCTGTCTTGGGTCAGTAAGAATATCCATATTTCRCAGTTGGGCATCTAAGATTCCACATATTTCTACCTGAGTGCTAAGCATGATTATTAACTGTATTGAGATACTGAAAGAATCCAAAATTGCTTTTGTTTTTGTGTGGGACCTCGGTTTTACTCCTGACAGAAGTTTCACCTGAGGCTTTGTACTATATAATGTCAGCAAATTGAACTGTGAAAATAAAAWACCTCATGCTAAAATGAAAATCTTGGTTTTATTGATAAGCATGAACTTAAAATGCAAAATTTATGTATAAAGAAGGCTGGGTGCTATAAAAGGATAAATTTCTTCCTCAGCTACTTTTTAAAGAAGTACTTTGTGATTTACCAGCATCTTCCAATACAGAGCAAACTTTGTATGTTTGAGATTTTCCATTAGGATTCCTAAGGCAGACTTCTGATTTATCCTACTGAAGTACAGTAAGAGGCTTCACACTGGGGCAAGCACAGTTGTCAAGGCAGAACCATATCATTGTTCTATGCTGTATTCCAATAGCCAGTTAAGCAAGGAAAATTCCATATGTGCTTTATTTTTTAAAGAGTGTGAGTTGTTTTTTTCTCTTCTCATTATGGTCTTATTTCTGTGTTCCACATAGACTGAAGGCAGATCATTACTGTGTACTCAAGAATATGTAACTTCCTATTCCCTTTGCTTGTAGGTGTATTATATCTTCAGTATGGAGATGAAACAAAGCAGTTGAGGATGCCGAATGAAATCACAAGCACAGACACAATTCGTGCCCTTTTTGTAAGTGCCTTYCCCCAGCAGCTGACAATGAAAATGCTGGAATCGCCCAGTGTCGCCATTTACATCAAGGATGAGAGCAGAAACATATATTATGAATTGTGTGATGTGAGGTAAGACATGGGGTTTCATGGGTTTGGGGTTTGGTTTTTTTTTTGTCTTTTTGTTTTGTTTTTTTTTTGTTTTGTTTTGTTGTGCACATATAGAATAAAAAAGAGTGGGGTTGATAAGTAYTGGGATCAGTACTGGGATTGACAGACAGTGCCCTGACTCATGTTCAGTGGTGTCTGAGTAATACAGGAGGTTTGGTCTGACAATGCCTTCAGCTGTAGGTGCAATATMCATTGCACAAGCCTCAGATAAATGGCATAACTTGTTGAAATATTCCTGTAATGCACARAGGTTTACATATCTAATATATTTATTGCATTTTAACTGAGACACAATTATTTAAAATACAGAATACAGAATAAACATTTATAGAAAACCTGGGTTTTTTCTTTGCTGATAGTGCAAAGCCTGATCTCATGAATCTGAAGTAACAAATATAAATGTCACTGATGTGCTCACAACAYTGCCAGTAGTGCCATCTAACATAGCCAAAGCTCTGTGGCACTGGTGACCACTGCTGCAGCTCCAGTACCTTCCTGTTATATGTCAGAGGCAGCAGCTAATGCAGACACTTCACTAATTCAGAGCTTGGTCAACAAGTACTTCACTTTTCTATCCTTTATTTTGTGGGAGTGCAGCTTCTTAATTAACTGTGTATCTTCAGCAGAAGCACCAGGGTCCAAGGATCCCTAGAAAGTCCCAAATCATGCATAAATAAAGCTCTCAGGTACACCTCAGACATGTTACACTTCATAAAACTGTGATAAAAATGGGCAGAGGAGCATAAGATGAAAGGGAAAACAGAAAAGTTGTTTGCTCTCTATTAGTCTTCCACTAATACAGGAAAATGATGTGGAGCAAGAGAAGTGTACTGTCCCCTCCTGCCCTGTTTCATCTGGAGATCCTGTGGCTAAGGTGTTTCTCTGTATCATGTTGTAGTTAAAAGAGCAAGTTGGAGATTTTCTGGGCCCTTCCACATCCAATTCCCACGTTTCTGTTCTTAATCTTTGAACAGCACCACATTATTTTTTTGCCACTCTCTTGCTTCCTCAGGCTGTCTATCCAGCGTGTCTGGTCATTAGCCAGTCTCTTGGATTTCAGTTTCTTTTAATCTTACTTGCTCTGCAGACACCCACCCCTCTTTGGCCACTGTAATGTCTATGTGAAGACCCATCTGATTTTTTTCATCGACATCATCATCTTTCAACATGTACACAAGTTTCTTAYACATCAAACAGTTTACTCACAAGATCAGATCAGCTGATGGAATCAAGATAGGAGTTACTACATCTCTGTTGCCAAGTGCGTTATTGCCAGCCATCACTGGCCCACTGGCTCCTTCTCTCTCCCTTTATCCCTCCATCTTCCCTTGAGTTTCAGACTAACAGTTTATGACTTCATYGCCTCCCTGCCCCTGAGAATGCGGTTGCTGATTATCTTAATGCCACTCCACCTTTCTTTCCCTTGCTCCCATTGCAGGCGTCACTCTGCCAGCCTCAGGCCTGGCTCAATCCCAAAATCTGCTTCCTCTGTTCCTATGCCTGTATTGTAGAGCATTTCTAGARGAAGCCCCACAACCCAGCTGACTTCCTCCATAACAAAATTCCCTCCTTCTGCTCTGCCACCCTCCTCACTTAGGAAACCTCAGGAATTACAGGTCAATGGAGTCCATGACGTGCACTGCCAGCTGCATTTTCACCACATTTGAATAATTCTCACAACCGTTTCGCAATTTCTGTTCCTTACTCTTCACRAGATCTTGCCAGTGTCTCCCCTCAGAGAACAGATGAAATGAAGCATCTTTTTTCTGTCCTTTGCTTACCATGTCATCCTTAAATCCACTTGTTTCTTTCCCGTAAACAAAGGGGTTTCAGTCAGCTCTTTAAGCTCTCCATCTC
>NW_026623246.1:4067897-4100015 GCF_030028575.1 Malurus melanocephalus
TTTTTCTTTTTCTTTTTCTTTTTCTTTTTCTTTTTTTTTCTTTTTCTTTTTTCTTTCTCTTTTATTTTTTCTTTTTTTCTTTCTCTTTTTTCTTCTTTTTATTTCTTTTCCCTTTCTCTTTCTCCCTTTCCTTTTCCCTTTCCCTTTCTCTTTCTCTGTCTCTTTCCCTTTTTTCCCTTCTTCTTTTTCTTTTCTTTCATTTTTTTTTCATTAGGGACAAAGCCCTGTCTTTCTACTTAAGTCCAGTCTTTTTTCTTAAAGTGGTTCAGTGCTCTGCATCCAGTGTAGATTTCAGATTTTTTTTTTCTCYAGAGCATCCTTTCCAAACCAGCCTTTCCAAACACATAGAGAAGAAACACTCATGCAATTCTTCAATTTTTTAACAGCAACTGCTGTAATCATCTTTTCTTGGCAGTTGACACAGGTAATGGGTAATCTTGCTTGCTCTTACCCATTCAAATGAGGCAACAAAGATCATTCTCCTAGTTTGACAAGYAGACTGTTCCGCATGCATTTATTTTTCACTTGTCCTCTGACTGTACCTTCTCCATCTCATTAAACTACTTGTCTTCATTATGAGGGCTCCTCCAAGCCCACTTCARTGCTACTTTTCATTTCTTGTAGAGTACCAAGTGCCATCTGCTTCCACTTAGTGAATAATGCCAGCTTGAATTCTAYGTGTTTACTTTTCAAACAAGTGCCTTCCCGTTCTCTCTCAGGCAGCCCTCTAAYGTGCTTGGAAGGTGTCCTCCACAGACGTCTGCCAAGCCACTGCCTTGGTCTTCTTCCCACTCYCTGTTGCACTGCCTACTCAGAGCATGCCCGTGCTTCCAGGGTTTGTTTACTGCTCCTCTGGCTGGAGAGACTACAGTTGTCTGAGTTCTTTTTGTTCCCTTATCTTCCTGAAGCTATCCTGTTGTCTTTTGTGACTCCTGATTCACCTTGTAAGCTGGTGAAGAGCTTGTCTTCCTGGGGTGTTTACACAGYACACACATCAGTGAGGCCTTTGAACATGCCAAGGGCATCTGGGAGCTACAGTAATGCAAATTACAGTAATAATAAAAATACAGTAGTATATCCCTGTTATCGGTAATGTTTATCTTTGAATAGCAACATGAGGTAAAATACATTCATATCAGATATCAAATGCCTAGTGTTTTGATGCTTTGCCTTGAAGCAATATTTTACTTTAAAGTGTCATGTTTCTACAAGAAATATTAATGGAAAATGCTTTTAATAAACTTCAGTTATTTGAGGTACCATCTCATAGCCATCAGACAGAAAAGACAGCAGATAAAATGTGTTTAAATGAATAATATGCTGTTTCTTGAACTGAAGATGAGAGAGCTTGCTTTGTATTGAGAACATAGTCCCAAGTCCAAGGCAGACAATGGTAACTGAGACTCCCAGTGCAGATCTCAAAGCAAAAGGGTCACATTWGCAAGATGGAAAACAGTTTATGTTACCGTAAATAATTGAAGAACTTGAACTTGCCGCAAGGTTGCTATTTTCCTATGCAGTCTACAAGTAAACACTCATAAATACTAAACTTCTCATCAGCCCTCCAGTTCTTAAACACAAGACACTGATCTGTCTCTTGAGCTGCAGGGTTTCTTTAATAACTACCTGACATCTACAACAGCCACACAAGTTCTGACTAGCTACCCATTCAAAACAATCACTGATTGTAATATGACATTGTAAGAAAGAAATTGGACCTGCCCAACAATCCTTCCCTTCATTTTTAAATTATAATCTAAGTGATTAAGATCAGTTCACTAGACTTGTAGCTGCACCTGGAGGAAAGGAATTCAGTCACATGTGTAAGTAAATTCTCTAGAGATCACTGCAGGGAAATGAAAGAAATCGCAGCTTTGAAAGGATGTAAGTGAGCATAGATTGGAGGCTTTGCTACTGATTACATGTGAACCAGRAATCAGCAGAGCTCAGGGCAAGTGTCAAAGCCATAAAATTATTGGAAGGTAGGTCTTGAAACAAAATTGAAAACTGTCATCTCTTTCCTAAATGTAGTAGTTAAAAAATCAACTGATCAATGACAAAGTGTAGAGTCCTAATAAAACAAAAGTATTCTTGTAGGGCTTTTGATCTAAACCATTTCTGTGTAAGTTTTCATCAAAATTTTTGCTTATTTCTTTCTGTAATACTTACTTTTTCCCCTTTAAAAATTGTCTTTATTATWGATAAAGTTTAGAGGAAGAATTTATCTACTACTAAATTTTTAGCTTTCGTGGATTTTTTTCAGCTTTGTGAACAAGCTGGTAATTAAAGTTTTCTCAAGAATAAGCCCAGTTAGAAAGGCTGCTTTTCTTTTGATATTCTTGCTTCTTAGAATAGCAAAAATTTATGTGGGCTGAGTGCACAATAAAGCATGTAAATATTAACTAAATCCTTTTTGAGTGCTGTGTAAATGTTGAAGTTCTATTGTCTTCAAAGTGTTTTCACTCTATGGCAGGATCTTGAAAGAAACTTAACACTATCTAATTTTTATGGGTGTGGAGTTGTAGTCAAAGAATGATACTTCCCATGGGAAAGAGAATCAAAGTAGGCTTTTGTTTGTTTGTGTGYGTCTTAGTTATGGCATTTACGTTTTCCTTATAGATCGGCTGCAGACCTACTATGTTTTTCTGTTACCTGAAACTTTCAGGCAACAAAGTAAATAAAACTKCTTTCATCTATTGTCATTGCTGCTTCTTTTAATTCCAGGAATATTCAAGACCGATCTTTCCTTAAAGTTTACAACAAAGATCCTGCACATGCATTTAATCACACTTCCAGAGCAGTAAATGGAGATATAAGGGTAAGTACTAGCCCTGCATTTATACTATTTTCTTCCTCCAAGTTTTTGTGCTAAATGTATAAATTCATAAATGTAATATGTACACAACAATTCATAAAATCAGGGGTGTATGTATGACACATATACAGAAGAGGGAATAAATAATGCTTGCTGTAATGTGTCTTAACTGCTTTTCTTTTTCCAATTACTTGCCCTAAGCATTAACTGTTTTTTTGATCTTGTTAAATGCAATAAAGCATGTGAAGCAAAACTTAGCCTTTAATTATGTATTTTGTGACACAGACAGTGCTCAGAGTTTTTACAGCTTCCTATACAATGTTTTCAAACCCTTTACAATGAAGTACGGCATGGTGTTAGTATATTCCAGCAAAGTTTCAGCAGGGTTTGGTTTCCACTGGCTGAGCAGATGTGCTTCACTCGAAGTATACTGAAACCCTTTGTAAATGAAAATTTTGGATAGGAAATTCTGATAAATACCCATTGTGGTGTAAATGGTTTTGCCTTTTTCTAAGATTTTCTRTCTGTACTGAGAAAGGATGAGTATATTTGCATTTTCAGGTGAACATTTTGTATTAGGAAACTACAGAGAATGCATTTGAAACATTTGGTTTMTCTCTCTCACTGTCTCTATCTTCTGCTGCACTGTTACCTTCTGCCTTGATGCCAAGAGGGCAGGAGATGCAGGTGTTGCAGTAGAGGGTGGTAGTGGTGGTGAAATTACACAACCTCACCTCCTCCCCACCCATCCCAGRTCTGTGCACAGGAAATGGTACAACCAAATTAACTCAATGTGGCCAGAAGAAAATGCCACTACTGTCCTACGTGCTTTGTTGCTTTTATAGGTATTCCAAAGCTGATTCAACCGTGCAGAAAATTTCCTGTGAAGTGATTTCCTTAATTGTATATTTGCTACTTGGTTTCATTATCAATTCTGAGCATGTCTCACTGCTTTATTACTAATATTTTGCGTAAGTACTTCTGGTGTTTCAACAGTTTAAGGCCACAATATTTTAGAAAGATTGCAGTAGTTTATTTACAGGAACTATTCTCAACCACCTCTCATTTATGCACTTCAATTATAAAATGGCCCTTTGGATAGGTCAGAAATCTAATTACTTGATTTTTCACACTGCTGCACACACAGCATGAGAAAGGAAATGGATGTGCTTCAAAGGGAAGCCGTGATAGGTTTTTTGTGCATTCTGTAACATCCTGAAATTCTTCAGTTCTAGTTGCATTCCTGTGGCAGTAACTGGACATATATGATATATCTGATTCATATTCAAAGGCATGACAGACTATCATTGTGTATAATGGCATTAATGGTTGTAACTGTGATGTATAAAGTGATGTTATACTGTTCTTGTTCCATGTACAGTGGATGCTGAAGGTATTGTGGCTTTATTTGTGTGTTCTAGGCCTGTTTTTGGGTACTATTGTACTTAACTACATATATTTAAAAGTAAAAATTACTTCTTTGGCCCTCTTCCAGGCATTTGCTGCCTGAGAGAGTTGTTTTGAACACAGGTGCTGCTTGTGTGGAAAARCTGCAATTATTTGAATTGCTTGTTTTAAAATTCTATGTAGTTCAACAGATACATGCACTCAACATCATCTGATTATGTCTGAGTTTGCACCTTTGGGCCATAACTAAAAAATAATGGTGATACAGCAATGACCTTTCAGAGGTGGTGTTTTCATGGCAGAATATTGTATTTTACTTTGCAGAAATGCAAAGAYGCCATTTTGAAATTCTGTGCATTGTTGTCTCATTTGGCTTTTSCTTTGCATTGGCAGATTTCTTGTATTTCTGGTCTGAGAGGTGAAGTCAGAGCCAGGATATTCATAGGGGCCTTTGTGGAGAAACATGCAAAAAATCTTCCCTTTGATCTGTGTGAACTTCTGYACTTCAAAGTTATGAGTATAGAAACAAGCGATTTCTTGCGCTCCAGAAATAGTGAAACCTCTTTGTCTAAGGTTGTGTGTCTTTTGGTTGGGACCTTCTTACGCAGCAACAAACAGGTCCTAACTGAAGGTTTTCCCAAAGTAATAACACTCTCCAGTGTCCATCCTCTGGAGTTTAAAAAACTGGAGCCCACACTGAAACTTTTCCTCTCTTCGGAAGAAGTACAGTAGGATCTTCTCTCAAATGTCTAATTTGGCAAAGTTTATAGGGACGTAATAGTCTTATACTACTCATTGGTTAAATGTGGTTGAAATTTGCCTGGGGATTCACAGGTTATTGTTTCAGCAGAAAAAAAACCCACCAGAAGAGATGGATTATCTATCCCTTTTTCCTTAGCAAACCACAGTAAAGGGGGTACAAATGTGAGGGTTCAAAGTGAAAAACATGTTCATGTTATGTACTGGTATTGCACAGTATCCATAAGATTGTAGAAAAACCTTTGCCTCTTATCWCTCCTTTTATGTTTGCGTATCTTTGCATTGGGCAAATTGATGTTCATCAATTTAATACGATATATGAGTGCTAAATTCACTACAGTGGGAAGCGGGGAATGTGTGCTTGGCATCATGTTTAACTGTTTCTGAATATTACAGAAAAGCAGCTGTTGTCAGAGTGTTAAAAAAACATATTTAGAATATAATGAATTAGTCAGTATATTTTTCCACAGTGATACTCTGAGTGTAATTGTATCTCCTGTCATCTGTGAGTTAAAATTTATTTTCTTGGTGTTTGGGAAAGCTTTGCCTTTACAGATTTTTCTACTGTTTGCCTTCCTGTCCCTTTGGAATGTTTATCCCTGGGTTTGATGCTGTTCAGACTTSTATTCATGTGATTTATAATAATTTSCATGTTACTGGCCCAAAATARTCTAAGAAAATAATGTTAGCTGCCAGTTTGAACACCTGTTTTAACTACCAAACAGATGCGAGACCGGTACAAGAATTGTCAGTAACACTTGAAATATTAAGTATTATCCATATGGACAAGAAGACTCAGAATGTGCAGGAAGAATGTGGATTCTGTAACTTTCAGATCTTCTGTTGAACCATTTAGTTTTCATGTCCATTAATTCTAACTTTCCTGCTCTTCTTTGTCTCATGGATTTTCCTGAGTGAGTTGTGTTTGAGTAAAGGGAATTGGCTGAGGGTCCAAGCAAGCTCTACAGGAAAGTTTTTCTTGAAATCCTCCTGGGTGCCTCACAGGCTTACTGGTATTGGCCATTTGCATCTCAAAGAGCATGGTCTGCTTGACAGGTCTGCCATGTTGAATGCTGCTCAAGCAAGAAGTAGCCACATTGTGCTGTCTCACTGAGTATTTGTGCTTGTGCTCTTCCCGTTTTCATTTTTCCTTTCCCAAAATGTGCAACAGCTGGGCTTTTTGAAAAATGTGTCTTCATATTGCTGCCTTTCATTCATTTATTCCTTCACCTGAGCTTGTGTCATTTATCAGCAATTTCTAGCTCTCTGTGCAGCAATACTTTCTTCTGACAAAATGTCTTASATGTTTAGATGGATTTGTTCCCTCCAGCATTGTTCCAAATTCCAGTGTAAATGCAGGTTCACAGCCATGCTGRTCCATGCCCTTAGAATGAACATTTGTGATTTGCATGGGTTGGTTGGGGCAGGGCCCAAGTTGCCACTCCTCCAGCAGTGGTCAATACCCTGAACATCAGGATGTGACAGTAAGGAACTGATAGTGGTTTTTTTTATGTTGCTGGGTGAATTGGGTTTCTCTGCAAGTGTCATGCAGCTCCTTTCATCCTGGGGTGTTGAGCTGAAGTGATCCCCCCAATGAATGCACACAGCATATTTTCTATCCTCATTCCCTACATCCTCCTTTTCTGGAGTGGCTAAAGAAACTGAAATTATAATCTTCTCCTTCTGTTACAGAAACTGATCAGCATTTCTGATGGCACAGTTRGTTATTAATAATGTTGGTTTATGCAGTGGTTTGTTTTGGGCTTCACGTACCAGTCAATTTTGAGAATTGGGGGGGAATTTTTACTTCATAAGCAACCAGTGTCTGTTTTGCTTGGCAGTATTTTTCTTCCCATCCACCTGCCCTAAAGTCTGCGGGGTACACTTTATTTAAAATATCCTAGACCTACCATGGTTTTGCTTAATTCCCTGACTTGTTTTGCTYAATTCCCTTGACTCCCCAGATCTCTTCTGGGTGGGTGAGGCCAGAATATCCAAAGAATGCTTGTTGTGGCTGTTGTTGTATTGAGGTATGCTTTGAGGTATTTGGGATTTTTTTTAGAGACTATTTATCCAAGAAATAACGATTAAGGCAAGTTGAGTCAGAGCTGAATTGAGGCAGTGCAGGGTACCTGAAAACTCCACATTTTATGGGATATAGAATGGCAAAAAGATGATGGTGTTCCTGACAGCAGTGAGGGTTTTGCCGGGGTGAGAGGAGTTAAAATGAGTTGTATAGGAAAATGAGACAGACATTTGGTAAGCTGAGTAAACTTGTGCTGAATAGCTTTTATTATTGAAATTTCACACCACCAAYTTTTCATTTTTCCCCTGAAAGTGACTGGTTAGCAGGCTGTGAACAGTTTAACTCTCTAGGGCTAGATGCAATTTGTGAACGTAAAAATACCCTACAAGTCCTAAAAACCCTAAACAACTCCCAAGAATTTAAGACTTCCAAGGAGGCTGAAATTCACTGCTTTGTGGAAAAGACAAGAAATAACAAAAGCAGAATAATCCTTTTGTGTTCTTCATGTACCTGTAAAATACATTTGTYGTCTTTGAGTTGTTTAACTTCTTTTCATTGGATTGTTTATGATCTTAACATCTGTAAACATAAAAGTTGCAAATGGTGCCAGTTATATCTTTGCATTGCATACTACAGCTAAAAAAAAAAAAAAAAAAAAAAAAAAAAAAAAAAAAGGAGTTCCTTGCACTACTTACAGGTATTTAGAACAAAAGTATTTATTGGAACGTAATTCAAGCAATAAATTGGGTGAATGCATTTTAGTGCTGGGATGCCTATAGGACAGCACTTCTGTAAGTTGCCATGTGTTTACCTTACTGATCCTGTTACTATAAAACTTTGTTTCCTTTTGGGAAGAAAGAAAAACGAAACAAAAAGGCAAACGCTAATACCTCTATTATCTGATCGAGACCTTCCAAATGATACAAATCTCATCTCTCCTGCTGTTTTGCTGTCTGCTTTTTCTACTGCTCTTTTTGTCATTGAGAGGTTATGACAACATGAGCCATATTGTATTTATAAACATCACGTGTTTCCTTGATATGACTTGCGGTGTCTGCCAAACAGAACACATGGAAGAAACATTTCTCATTAGCTCAGCATTGGTTTTGGTTATACTGATTTCCGGGACAGGAAAAATGCCTTCCTTACTCAGATTTAACTTCCATACAGTAGAAAGAAAGCCTCTGAGTGTCCGTGAAATCTCTTGAGCAGAGACACTGCAGCTCTTTCAGGCCACATACTTTGACGAAAAGRGAAAAAGCGGTTTATTTTAAAGAGTGGATGTAATGGCATGTATTGCTGAAACTAATTCTGAATTTAAATACCTGCCAAAGTCATCAAGAAACAGAACTCACCAAGAGATGTAAGGTAAGATGAGGCTTATAAATAATGAAGGGTATCTAATTCCTTTTGTCTTTTTTTTTAATTATTTTTCTAAATAAAAAGGTATTTTCAGATTAACTGGGAATTTAAATCTGAACAGTGAAAACTGTTTCTTCTTCCTTCAGCTAGATGAGAAAATAAATATTTAATTGCTCTCTAAATCACCAAAYTCTACTCTTAGATTTTTTGTCTAGTTTCAGACTTACATACTGAATATGAACAATTATTTTTCCAACTTGCTACTACAAATCTTGCTGAGATCTGAACAAAACATATAAAAGAGGTCTCTGATGTTCAGGACTTTTTTTTTTAATGATACGGATTTTACTGCTTTTGCTTCGAATGGGTTTTCAATAGTTACCAATTATTTATGCAACTACAGACCTACAGACACTATAGGTCTGTATCTGTATCAAACAAGTACCTGTATCAAATCAGACTGATGAAAGACTGTAAATGTACCTGTTCTCTTTCATTCATGTATCCTTTGATATATAATACCTACTGCTGTGAAAATCCTAAATTAGTGAGAAAGTGGATAGAATTATAAAGAAAAATAGATTATTTTTATTTTAGCTACACATAAAACAGTGTAGTAATCTCAAATGTTTTCTAGTCAAAATCTGTTTTTTTAAAGATACAGATCCTGCATTACASTTGGAAGGGTACTGCACTGTGGCTTTTTTTAATATGATGGCTTTGTGCTTTGGTGTATTTTAATTATTTCACAAACATTAGGAAGAGTATTTTATGTATGTATAAGGAATATATGCATGCATAAGGAATATAACCTTGTAGGTCCTATTACTATGCCAACATTTTAAAAGATACTTAAAAAAATTCAAATAATGAGGATGGATTTTAAGTTTATATGAAGCTGCAGCTGAAGGAAAGTGTCGTGTTTTTGATATAAAACCACTCAAGGAACACGAGCTTGCCACACCCATGCAATAATCTCACAGTCAGTCTGAGAGGRGTGTCATATGGTAGATATCACATCCAGTTACCTGGAAACTCCCAGAGTGTGGAATTTTTAGGGGCAGGGTTCYTTATTTCCCACTAACAGGCCTGTATTCAAGCTGGTCTGCCTTTCATGTTGAGGTTTGCTGAGCGCTTACCCTGRAGCTAATGAAGTTACGTAAACACAACATATTATCTGTTTTGGGTGAAAGTCTTTCCAGCCCTTCATTAAAACTAGAAATCTTATCTCTCATATACGTCTGAGGTTCTCAGCAAAGATTTTGCTGCCTTTAATGAGAGCTTGCCCTGAATAAAAACATAAGGATTGGATTTGAGACCATTTTTTATTGTCTTCTAGTTTCTGGTTTTATTCTTACTCCACCTCTTTTTACATAATGTTTCCTTGTGCCAATTCTTCAGAAGTTTTGCTCTTTATTTTTTTTTTTCTGCTGCCCTTGCTTTTAGTAGAACAGTTTGCACTAATTTGACTGCTTACTTGAAATTCCTAAATAGCTGACAGAGTCAGATGTTGCTGGAGCACCCTAAACATATTGACAGCTGATGAAAATGCTCATGGCTATGACCTCCCTCACGAGTAGGGGAGGTCCTCCTTTACCTCCTTTGTAAACCAGGTAGCTTATCTGAATCACAGGAGTCATGCAARTCGAAGTCCAGTCAAGTTTTATGACTTCCAGGTAGATTTCCAAATGAGCTGTGATGCAAACAGGGGTTAAAAATTGCTTTTTGACAGTGGGCATTTTGCTACCATCATTCCTAGATCCAAGTGKAGTTAGTTACAGTGGTTTTTTTTCTTTTTCAAGCAAGCAATTCTTCTCATAATTCTTGTAATTCAGGACCCTACCTTTGTTTTTTCACAAATATAAAATGTGGATCATACTCATGTCCCAGATTCTCTGCTTTYCACTCTGTCTCCACTTCAGTGTATTCTTAGTCATTAGTTTCAAGAATACTAAAGAAAATTAACTCCATCCCTATCTTCCTTTGAACAAAGAGAATTCAACCATTACCTGGTGTTTAAGAGAACACAGTTATACATCCAAGGATCTTGATTCTTCTCCATGTTGGATTGTACTTTTTCTAATAAAGCTCTGGAAAAATAATCAGACTTCTGAAAATATGAGCAGTAAAAATATCTTTTCTTGGATGCAGGTTAAGATCTGGGGTTTAAAAAAGCCTCAGCTGGCAAAAGCAAGACAGTTGCAAATATCAGCACGCAATAAGACTCCGTGAGAAATGATGTGATGCTGAAACTATTTTTCGTCTGAATATGTGTCTTTCTTACATCATTGCAAATTTGAGCTCCATGTGACTAAGTGAAAAGACTGAATGTGTGTTGGGAAAAGGGCCGGTCCCTGTATCACTTCATATTTGCTATAGATAGCTTGACCTTTGGTAAATGAGATTGTTTACTTCAGCCATGCTGACCAATCTGTGTATTTTTGGGATAGAAGGAAGTAAAATGGAAAGAAACTGTAGGATTCAAAAGTATAGGAAGAACTTTGTGRTCTAAGAAGACTCTTAGTTGATGCACTGATAGCTCTTCTAACATTTCAAAATACCTACAACTGCAGATGCTGTTTGACCTTATAGCTATGAGCTGTGGTGTGGCTTGGACACTTGCATTGCGAAATCCATGAATCTAAGACTTTTTGTGACCATTTTTCCTCTCAGTATTGCTGACTTCAAAAGTCAGCACAGCAACTTATTTCTTCTGAGTTTCTATGTCCTTACACTGGAAGAAACAAGTGTAAATACTGTGCTTATGTCTTTTGACTATCAGCTGTGTTTTRTAATATTTTTGTATTATTTACATCRTAACACATTTTGTATATCTGTAATAGGAATTGTATTTTGACTCTGTTGTTTGGTAATGTCATGTGAGACCAAGGGTTATACTTTCTTTATGTTCATTTAATTATATCAACTTGTTCAGTTTTGTCTTTGGTGCAGTGAAAAGAGGGAACAAAAATAAGAGCTGAGTTGTTAGTACAGGGAGTCAGAAAGCCATGCATTTATTYTGATTTATGAGTGCAGTTACTAAAAGCATTTTTCTTTTAACTAGCAGAAATCTGATATACAGCATATWTAAACCAAATAAAAATGCTGATCTATACCAGAACTGTACATCTTTGAAACTATTCCTTTTTTGGAAAAAAAAAAAAGGAAATGACCCCATCAGTTCTGTGGTGCCCTGAGGAAGTGCTGAAGTTGAGATTGGTCTGAAGGGTTTGGCTCCCTGCACTGGTGGKGGCTGTCTATTTTATGTACATGGTGTCCTTCATCTCTTCAAAGAGAATGGGGAGGGGGGAGGAAATGCTTTCTGCATTTTCATGAATTACATGGCTCTGCTTGTTCTCAGAAAATTCTACCATAAAAAGCATCAGTGGAAAAGCAGAATAAGGGAATTGTTGGTTTGAAAGCAAAAGCAACAATTGGTTTGAATGCAGCGCTAGTTATGAGGGTAGTCATGATGTTAAGTTTAGAAAAATAGATCAGTAACAGCTTTTATACGTTCAATCCAAACAATCTAAGAGCTTATGGGATGGGTGGGCCATGCTATACTGATGAGATAAATGTGGATATTGGCAAACCAATGATGTAATTATGTAAATCCAGCCTTTTTAGGATTGAAATGTGTTATGTTTTAGTGTGTTTATATTTTTGTCATTTTTCATAACACCCTGAAAAATCTTGGCTGAAATGCCAGGAGTTTTCTTAGTGCACTCACCACACTGTTCTATCTGCATAGTACACTAAGGAAATATAGGAAAATAAAGCATAAGAAATTTATTAACTTCTCTCTTCTTAATTGGATAATCTAAACTTTTTTTTAACTCTCACATTTCATTTGTTCATTTGTTAATAGGAAATTAAATACATAAATAGGCAGAAATGAGTCCCTGTTAGCTGATCTGGATGTTTGTCTTGCCAATGAGGAGTAAAGCAATACACACTGGTAGCAGAGAGGCAGCTCAAATGATGAAATGCTGCTGGGGAAATAAACTTCCATGCAGAGGAACTGTGATTTCAGACAGGTCAATGCAAAATGTGCTGCATCTCATCCATCTTTTTGCTCACTTTGCCCAAAGYCTGCAATTGGCTGGACTGGAAGCTGTTCTGGGATGGCTCTGGGTCAGGCTCCAAGTGGCCTTGTGCTCCCTTGCCTTCCCAGCAATGTGGGAAGATTGTCTCACTGTGTGTGAGTTGGCAAGTGTGTTGGCAAGATTGTCTCACTGACAGCTGATCTGTGACAATGGGTTCAGTACAGGTATAACCAGGCTAGTCCAAACACCGAGCCCATTCCTCTAGCTGTATTTAAGATGGTGCATGTTGTAAGCTCATCATTTGATGGGAAGAAGAATGATACTGCTTTCCTCTTTTTTCTTTTTGTTTGCCTCTTGTTTTACACCAGAAAAAAAATGACCTTAGTCTGGCAATAGGATCATTGAACATTATAATGGCTAAAGAGCTTTTGATGTGCAGGTGTTCTGTGGTCAGGGGATTGAAAACACGACGGAATTGATAAGGGAAAAAAGTTTTCTGAGAGGTAAGGGCTGCATGCACATGTACAAGTACACACACGGCATGTCTCATGACATATCAGAGTGATTGGTGGTGGTTTCATYAAACCAGAATTTCTGTTGTCCCCCATTAACGACCAGACATGCACAGAGGGCAGCACCACCTCAGTGTTCTCTCTGCAGTCCCACTGCATGGGGCGTCTCAGAGATGCTGCACCAAAATCTCACTMGTAGAAAGCTGCTATTTCTTGTCTGAGGGAGATGAAGCTGTTTGGAACCTTAACAAATCTTCAGTGGTAATGGCTGAACTAAGTGCTAGGATTCAAAAGCCATTTATAGCTTTAAGGTGCATCTCAAATATCTTCCTTCTGAATGTAAGAGTGGATTGCAAAGCCAGCTGATGGTCTTACCTTCTTGCCCCTGTCCTCAAGCATTTGTGGGTTCAGGCATTTATCTGAAGTGCTCTGCTCACTTGTTTTCTAATAAACACCCTCATGTTGTGACCACACCTGCCAAAAGGCTCATAACGCCTCAGAATATTAAACCAAACTGAAGAAGTTTACGTTGGATGTTCTTCTTTCTTGTCCCTCTTCTCCTTCCTTTCTTGCTCTCTCCCTCTCCTAGCCTACTATGCTAGGCTACAACATTGTAATAACAAGACCTAATGCAAAATCTTCTAGCACTGAAGAAAATATGCATTAATTTATGTTCTTTTCCCATCGTTTTGGGGTTTTTTTCTGTCTTTCATTTAATTTTTTGTTGACTTTTCCTTCCTACACTACAGTCTCTTTAACCCCTCTTTTTCTCATCAGTTCCTCCCTTCCCAGCTTAAATAAACCTTATTTTTATTTCTTTTTTTATTTATTATCCCTCTCTTGTTTGTCCATTAATATCTCAGCACTCCATCTCCAATATTACTCTCTTTCATCTTTGGCCTCTTTCRCAAACTCCTATTTACTGTCCTTCACACTATCTCATTCTGGTTTTGTTTTGGTTTATTTTCTCCTTTCTTCCATAGTTCTACGCTAAGAATTCCCTACTGCGTCTCCACATAATTTTTCTTCGCCTTCTGTCTCTCTTCCCAGTTTCAGGGAATCACAGAGTCATTTAGACTGGAAAAGATCTTTAAGGCCATCTGTCCAAGTCATGAGTTAAGTGTTAGTTAAATGTTTGCGACATATGATTTGCTTCTTTTTATTAATATTCCTGTGAACTAAGAAAATTTTCATGCCACAAACTCAGTTCTCTGCATTTTAAAAGTCAGAAAGTTTAGGCATAAATAAGTGTACTAATGGCAGGACAGAGGAAGAGGAGAATGAATGTGCTTCTATATTGGTCTGTTGATAAACAAATAATGTTTATTGCCAGCTTCAGGAGAGAGATGCTTGAATCTTAGTTCAATAAAACAGGAACCACAGGTCAAGTTGGATTCTTCGAGGTGGATCACAGTGATGTCCATTGCGTGGACCAGCAAGCAGCTGATGGAATGAAGCTGTTATTGTCCTTTCTAGYTATAGGATCTCRAAGAAGGGGGAAAWAAGGAAAAAAGTRGATTGAGAAACAGAGCAGAAAGTGAGCTAAATGAAAAGACATATGGGSAGGCTCACTATAAGGAATTAGAAAAAGAATCTAATCCTTATAAGCTCAATGTAGAAATTGCCGCCCACTGCAGTCAGTGGTGAGAGGTTGGGAATGCAAAAGGGCAGCTTGTCCCACCCAGCTCTAGGGGAATGAGCTGACTCTGGAGGATGTCTGGCTGACTTTCTTTTAATGCAATGTTAGGTGAGACAAATCCTCAATCCAGAGCAATTAATATTGCTTCTTGACTTTTTGAGAGGTGCTTAATGCATATATGTCTGTGATACATGCTGTGATACTTTCCTGTAGCTAGGAGAATGTCCTTGCTTAAATCAGTACAGAAACAAGGGGGAAGCATGAGGTTTAAATTACAGGCTAGAGAGACAGACTGCAGACCTGACGTAATACTTCAGTTTTGCAGAACCTTCTTCATGCAAYTCCAGTGAGAGWTGGCTATATTTGCTCTAGTAAASWTTAAAAAAWTTTTGAGAGGCTTTTAGAGTTTCCAGCAGAGGWTTTCCCACTTTTGCTTGTTTGCCTTTAACTTTTTTAATCCCTAAAAATCAAAAATTTTGGATTATACTGATCTGCCATCACCAAAGGATAGGCCAAAAATGTACTGTTGCCGTGCAAAACATACATATATATGTAACTTGTAACTGAACATATATGTAATATTAATACAGAGGTTACAGGACAATACCATTCTCTTGGGAGCTCAGATGTTCCTCTGTGGTCTGGTTCAAAGGCTTTGTGCACAGGTTGCTCCACACTGCAAACTCCACCTGTTCTAGCAAGAGTGTTGCTTTGGTAGCAGTGAGGCTGTGGAGCTGCCTGTCCCCTTTGCATTCCAGCCAGTGGTGTTGTSCTCTGTGGTGGGAYRGGGCTTTTTGTTTSTTTGTTTGCATTTATGTTGTAAGAACCAGGGAGTTTGGAATAAGAGAACTTTATGGCACTTGTGTTTACCCCATATCTGTTTCACTGCRTGCCTTTGGAATCAGTAAACAGAGGGAATACAAACAACATGGATGTTTAGGAGAAGATAGTGTGGTCTGCTCATAATCTAAAATCCAGTATGTGTTTGGCAGCCAGAACTGTGCTGTTCCCTCCCTGATTGTTTAGCTTGGCCTCTCAAATTCAAAGAGCTTCTGTAGGATTTCAGTCTTCAAGGAAACGCCACACACATCCTTGTAGGTATAAACAYGGGCAGTGGGCTGGAGAGCTGATGTGATAAAGTCAAGGCCAATTTGAAAGAGTTTTTCAGGGTCATGGAGAGCAGTGTGGAGTGCAGAGTGGCAGCAGCGTAGCCTGGCTGGATGCCGGGGTGTGTCACCTCGGTGACTTTGTGAAGGACAGTAACTTTGGGAAGCTGTGTTCTTCTCCCTCGTTTTTGTCATGGGAAGCAACTGAGACTGAGATCAGGATGAGGTAAGAACACTTTTTTCTTCTCTGCTGAGTGGAGGCAAAGCTAAGGGTGGATTGCTCTTCTTTCATAGAGAAATTGAACGTCATGTCATGATGTCACCCTCAGCAGAGAGAAGAAAGATGCTGATGGCAATTCCCCAGCTGCCTTCATGATTGTTGTGTGTCAGAGCCAGCAGATTTTGGAGATCCTGCAGGCAGTTGCACAGATTGGTCTTTGTCATCTCAAACTGTTGGTTTCTTGGATCAAAATTAGAAGTTGGGGGGGGGAGCGATAGGACTGATGAACTGGCATGAGACCATCTTTGGCAGAAAGAAACCCAAAACCCAAATCTATGCCCAAAATCCTAACCCCAAACCCCCCAAACCCAGGAAGAAATATGCTTTCTTTGTAATACAGCTCTAAAAGCTGTCATCAGCAAACTGTCTTTCCATTTGGGTTCTGCTGGATTGAACTAACTTGTTGAATTTAGGCAAAACTCCACTGACTCCATCAAAAGATTTGTTCCAGAATGCTGAGAACAAAAACAAGTCCTGAGTTAGTGACCAGCAATCACTGTAAGTGCTCCTCTGTTTTCTGTCAAGGAAATAGTTGTTTACAGCACTAAAAGGTATTAACTGCTCAATTATTTCCATCCATGAAAGTATTATTAAAGGAATAGGAACCAAACGAGCTGTTATCAGGAGCAGAAAGAACTTTGATCAGCAGTCAAGCAGTAAGTTATGTCTATGCCACATGTGCACACCCCACAGTAGATTTCATAATATTCTCAGGCTTTATAATTGTGTGTTTCACTGATGTTTAGTCTCTTAACATTTTTTTTTTCTGCTTCAAAATGAAGGAAACAAGCAGAATATAAATTGATGTGATGAGSAAATTGATGGAAAGGTTCAACAGACCAACATTGTTAATGATGTAGAAGAAAGGAGGGTAACTGGCATTATAGCTCTGTGGTAACTTGAGCCTATCATTAATACAGACATTAACACTGGTTTTATAGTCCTAAATCAACCTAAATTTCCAGGCTTGGCTGCAGTGAAGCTCAGGATGTTGTGCCTCTTTGGGGCATGCCCTTGGTTTGCACAGGGGCTCAAAGTGAAAAGGAGCTCTTGTTCTATACTTTATAAACAAATATATGGCGAGAAATTGTACATGGGGTAAGACGTGGCTAGCTAGATAATGCCTGAGGGCTCTGATAAAGTAATTGAAATGGAAAGTGATGCTTGAATTGTTTGTACGCATTGTTAGAGCCTACAAATTAAATTACAACCTAGGTAATGATGTAACTGTGCAATATTTACTCTGTTGTACCTGATACATTTTAAAATTAAAAGCAGATTAATTCATCTAATGAAAAGCTTTTTGTATGCATTAGACAGACATGAAGACTCTTGCATATCATGTCATATGTATGGCGAGCCAGTCATATCCCAGTCTGATGTTCTGGGATATACTTTACCTTGCTACAGTCYAATTATTGAGAATGTGTAGCCGACCCGCTTGCAGTTCATTGCAGGGAAAGTTAGCAAAATACAGTCATCTTTTTAATCCTGCATGTTAGCATAATAATGTTATTTCTCACTTTAGGTTTGTTAGCATGTGAGGAAGAGCATAGATAGAAGAATATATTCTGCAATTGCTGAAAAGCACATGTAGCAATTTAGTGTTCTAGGGTAATTTTGCTTGTATTTTTTACTCTTGGTGTTTCTGGGTCTGGTTGGTCCGCCAACCTAAGCAGCTTTTTAACTAGGTCAAGTATATACATCCATTCATTAAAAGGGGATGCTTGACTGGTTAGTTAAACCTGCCAAATAGAAACCAGATGCTTGAATGGTAAATACTGCTTTACCCATATACTGCAAGAAACAAGTCTTGACTGATTAAATTTGAAATAAAAATAAGTAGGATTAACATTGTTTCTGTGTTATAATACTACTTTATTGTAGTGCTAATGCAAATGTTTAATAAAAGTAATATTTTAAAATATTTTACAGTGAAACTGGAAAGTAAGCATTTAAGACAAAATACTTTTTACATTTCTGCAAAAATTGTTTMTATTACACTACATATAATTTTTTTAAGTTCTAGTCAAGATCAGTAATGGCATACAAATTTACAGCATACATTACAAATCAGAATTCACTGCAGCTATCCAGAAAGCTGGAAGACTTCTCTGATGCTGGGCTGGGGGTAGTAAGTGGTGGAGCACCTGGATTTTTAGTTTTGGCTACCAGATTTGCTCTGATCTTTTTCCTGTGACTTAAATGCTTAGTGTCAAATTTCCCTTTCACAGCAGAAATTAATGATGCCTCCTTCACTAATGGCTGAGACTGAGAGCAGTACTGTGAGACAGAAATCCTACTCCTGTAAAGGTCCCTTAGAACTGATTCTGTACAGCAATATTAGCTCATGATTGTGTGCTTAAATTGTATTTTTATTCCTTTGAATGCCAGTTACGATGATAGAGGCAATTTTTTACTTGTGCAACAGCAAAATCAGAYAAAAATCCAAACCCCCAAAACAGAAGATAACTGCAGGACTGGGAAGGGTTTGTGTCATAAGATCTTCCCTTATGATATTTAAGTGTCATCTCTTTAGGCTGTAAATACTGTCTTTTTAAGGGGACCATTTCCATATTCTGTGTTTCATGTGAGAGGATAGAAGGAAGTGAAGCATCCTTTCTGTTCTCTTTTTTGAAAATGCATTTGCCTTCTCTATTGTTTCCTCTTAAAAAAACAAACAAAAAAATAACCCTACAACAAATCATAATGGCTTACGTGGTGTGCTGCAGAGATAACAATGAGATCGATTTATGGGGGCCCTGAAGTTCAGGTTAGCCAGGTGGCTCAGGTGCCTGGTTAATGAGTAGACAGATCCTCCATGGGAGGAGCTTGTGCTTCCTTCTCCAGTGTCACTACCAATCTGAGGAGRTGGAAAGCTTCTAAGGTTTATAACTGCTGAATTTCTTTTTTCTAGAATTCTGTCTGCTGGGTTTGCTAAATAGTTGGAGGTCTTTACCTGTTGGGGAATTAATATGTATGTGTCTCACAGTGTTGCCTTTGAAATGCGCTCTGCTACTGAAACAGAGGTTACTCACTACTTTATTTATGGCATTCCCCTTTGTGAGTCTCTTTTGTGGTTCACTCCATAATGTTATTCTCTTTCTATRCATCTTATAGGCACACATTAAAAAGTGATTGAGCGATTGAATCACATAGTGTTGCACAGTTTGTGACTGGGTGACATGCCAAGGAGGTTATTTAGTGACTAATTTCGAAGGGGAGGAGAAATCGGAGGCTTGTCATGTGGAAAAGTACTTCAGTCTATTAAACAGCATTACTTAGATGACCGGATAAAGCAAGATGGCCTGTTGTGAGCAGAGGGAACAAGGAACATTTTTATTGTTTCAAAACCTTTTCACAGAAGACATGGATGTACAAAATGCTATACCATAGACCAAGGATTGAGATTCAAGACTGAAAACAAAAAGTGCTTTATTAGAAGAAGTGGAAGCAAATGTTCATCTCACTGCTGTAGCCATTTGAGTGATTTCTTTAAGAAACMGTAAGTGACTTTAATTATTTCGGAGCAAAGATCTTATCAAAGATTGTTTTATTGGTCTTTAGGCATCAGTGTTGTCTTAGAGTGTAGTAAGAGTGCTAGTGTTTTAATTGTGAAAACAAATACTCAGATAGCATCAAGATAGCTGAAGAAATTATGCCCAAAAGAGCAGACTCTGTAGGATTTGGTCTGGAAATCTCTCTGCTTGTTTGCATGATCCATCTTCAGCATGCATWTGGACTTAAAGGCAAGATGAAGCAATCAGACATTACTTTTGATATTACCATTACATTTGTTTTGTGGTTAGCTTAGAATTTTATGGATCTGTTTTATATTCAGTAAAAAGTGAACTAGGTATTCTTTGTTTTCCCCATGGGAGCTTCAGGATATGGTATGAATTAAGCTTATATGTAGTCAGGGATGTAAAAGGACATACTGARACATGTAAAATACCTCGAGGTAAAACAATTAGATTGCTGTAGGGACTGGATTCATACACAAGTATGCATTAGACATATATGTATAAAATAAAGGACAATAATGTTAAAAACATGTTTGATGCACTATGGCATGGCAAAGCAAATGCTGGTGTGTCTGAGCTTCAAGTCGATGTACTGGTCACCACAATATGGTATCCTAAAAGTTCTGCTTTTGAGGATCAAATAGTGCTTTTGCCATAACCTCCGTGCACACCTGCACAGCTGGGAGAAAAATACAGGGAGTGGATGTCACAGTGATACTGAGTAGTATGGTGACAACACCTGATTATGGTTCACTCAGGATGCCTGCTTTCTGGAGGGTCATGTTTRCATGCTCTAAATTCCACCTCCTGAGACAGTGAGCATCTTCTCTTTCTCCTATTTTGTTCATATCGACTTCTATCTGTCTGAGCCTAGCCAAAATAAAAAGTAATCTATGAACATATAAACTGGAGGACTGGAGGATTTCACCATCACTAACTATCACAGGATTATCCTAAGAAACGTCTGATATTGACTGATTGTGTTGTTGTTCATCCAGGGAAAGAAAAAATACATAGAATTAAGAGCATAAATGGAAGAAGMAAAACCCAGTGATCCTCTCGACATACCCACCATATATGTAATCAGTCCCTAGAAACAGAAAGCTTCTCTTTCATAGATGCTCTGAGTTTTGATCTCAGTTCTCTTTTCCCCAAAATGCAAATATTTTTACAGGTGGGCGTATACCAACACTGTACAAAAGCACCTAAAGAACTGGAACCTGGGTTCATGCTAATACTGGGAAGTTAATTATAAGTGTCGAGGTTACTCAGGGAGCTCTGCAACTACTTTTCTGGAAAATTATCCAGTAAAAAATAATAGAAATACATGAAGCATGTTAAAAAAAACTAGCTGGGTCTTGGACTTCCCCATTCATTTGAAATCTTTGGAAAAAAAGTTTTATTTCACCAGCATGTGGTTCCCATAATGAAAAACAATTGTGAACCCTGGCAGCACCTACAACCTTACACTGTGGGGCCAGATTCAACTGAGGCCAGGTTCCAACTTAGGCTAGGTCAGTGGCTTCATGGTCTAAAATCTTCCTTTTGGGTGTCAGAGGGCCCGTTCTTATCCAAAATTGCCAAGTAAACTTCTAGTCTGGAAATATTGCTGAGGAGTGACAGACACTGAAATCCCGGCATGTGTCACTACTTAGTAACCCCAAAACACCAAGCACCTGAAGGGACCATGGAAGAAGTGCCATCCCTTCCCCAGATCAGACTCTGACCAAGTTGACCCAGGTCTATGAATCTGGAAAACCAAAGCTCTAGAGCACTCCAGGGTTGTCTGGTAAGAAATAACATCATTGTTGACCAAAATCTGCTAAGTACTTTTTCCAACTTTAGTCTTTACTGATGTTTTTATTAAATGTTTCAGCTCTCTTGAATTGGACTTGTCTGCTGAAAGTACATGTCATTGGAAAGTTTCAGGTCACAAAAAGCTAAAAATTATGCTCATGTGTTTGCAGTTTTCAAATATGGCATCAGGCAGCTGAAGGAACCCACAGCTGCAGCCTGCATGGGGTTTTTTTCTGTAATGACCAAATAGAAYGGCAAAATTTATAGGAAATAGAAGRCATTCTATGAGAAAGCAAGAATRGACAAGTATGACATGACAGCCTCTCAGCGATGTCTGATTTGGCCTCAGACAAARTGGTTTTGATACACATACTTAAAAGTTTCATTTAACTGTTTACCAATTCTGTAATTTTCAAGTGTACTTTTTCTTATTGTAAGTTATCTTACTTTAGAAATATCAAAACTSTATAAAGGTGTTTGGGGTCTTTTTCAAAAGTGGATTTGTGCTTTCTGCTCTCCAAATCCAACTGGAATGAAAGATCAGTCATGACAGAAGTGTTATCGTATAGTGCAGCTAATGGTGAAGCTGAGGAGTTTGGACAACTAGTACAGTAAAGCTGTCAATTTCATTTTATGAAGAACAAACTAATGGATTATATTATTGTTAGATTGAGGGTTCTTTAATTAAGTCTTTCCTCATTGGAAAGGGGAAGAATTGCCTTACTTTTTAGAGGATTTTCTTCTCTTGAGCAATTTTCATAAAAGTTCTTTTTACAAACAGATTAATKTATCAATATTGTATCAGTACTTCATGTTTCTGTAGCCTTTTCATGATAGACTGTTAGGGCTCAATAAAAGTCTTTGCAGGTGTCCTTTGTTTACTTTGGGTGAGCCAGCTTGAGGAGCAATGGTGCAGTTTCCTCAGGGAAGTGCAGGGTGTCAAAGGGAGAGTAAGGAAATAATGGCTTTAATAATAGTGGCTGAGAGGTGATTAATGGAGTCTGTTGGGAACTCCCCGGTGTTTCCAAGAGGGTGCATGGATAACCTCCATCGGGAACGTGCTGTGTGTAGGCATTTTGGCAGTYTGTAAAACCTGGGGCAAAGCCAGTTACTGTGTTCTCTGGTGATGTAGAGCAGGCCCAGGAGAGCGATGGGAAGGGCTGCCAGGTCAGAACCTCTGGCCTACTTTTCCCTTTGCCCRAGTTTCGCTCTGGGATCGTGCAGATAATGGGTTGAGTCAGGCTGTAGTCGGGTGTTGAGCTGCAGGGTTGGAATGTGCCCATGAGTCCGTGGCAGGCTCGGTGCCGGGTGCTGGGTGGCATTGCCCAGGGTGTGTGCAGGCACAGCTCTGCTGGGGGCTCTGCTTGTCCTCTGGGTGAGCCACCAGGAGCTCAGCTCCTTGTGTCCACCTGGGGGATGTATTTGCTGACTCGGTGCATACGGACGTTTTCAAAATATAGCAAGGAATTCAGTGTGCCAACAAGCTTTGAAATAAAGAATGTAACTGGTTTTATGTAACATTGACTCTTTGGTATATGGAGACGCCATTCAAAAAAACTTATCAAAATCTCTATCTTATAGACTTAAGTAAGTCTTGTAAGACTGACCAAAAATGTCCACAGGAGATGTTTAAACATGGTGTAATCTTTTTTACTTKGCAGAAAGTGAAAGATTCTCAGTGAGGTGATTTTCCCTCAAATGTTTTATACAGAAATTGTTGCTAGCTGTTTGTCTTATTTTAACCTAAGGATTGACAAGTTTCTGTTTCAAGATCATAAGGTCTGTARGCAGTAAGAACAAGGAAGAGCTACGTGCTAAAGAAAACCACACCCTCAGGCAAACGTATTACATGGCTGCAGTCGAAAAACACATGATCCTGTGCTTGCAGTAAAAATCTTCCTTTTGCCCTCAAAGCAATTGTGTGACAGCACCCAGTATTTAGAGGCTCAGATAAATCCAATATCCTCTTTCTCTGTCCCTGAGTCATGCCAAGTCCAAGAACATGTGATTTGAGACAGCTTATGTAGTAAGAGTATGGGGCTTTATTGAGCAACATGGGGGTTTTGTGGTGGAGGATGGGAGATAAAAAACAGCACAGAAAGTGGGGTTTATATGAGAGAGAGAAGTGTGCCTAGGCTATCACAAAGATGTACAGRTAAAAGAGAAGACTAGCTTTACATTTTTTAACTTACCATTAATGATCAAAGAATCTGGAGATTCTGGAAAAGAGAGGAAAGTGGAAAGAAAATACCAGCAGAAGAAGAAGACCCAGCAGTCCACCCGGTAAAGGTGCCTGGCTCCAGCTCAGGTCCCTGGCCAGCCCACATGCCCTGGTGCATGTGCCCTGGGCACCCTGGACTCTGTGGCTCCAACAGCTCTCCCCTTTGGCACACTCCCGGGCCTGAGTCCTGGCTTAAAATAGCAGAGGAACTTTTGGGAAAGGGGTTGGGTGCCCAGGCACTTGTGCCCTGCCCAGCCCAAGGGAACCTTGATTGAGGCTGTACTCCCAGTGCTGTTTTAAAGCAAAAGTAAATAATGTTATATACATCAGTACTCAGACACAAGATTCTGAGCAATAACTCAGTCTCATATTCAAATTCTTTTCCATCTCAAAGTATTCCATCTAAATGATGTCAAGGTGGAAAATAGGAATTTTTCTTTGACAGATTGCTTTGACTTATGAGCAATGAATGAGCATATACAGGAATATGAAGTCCAGAAGTTAGGGGAAATGAAACCTGTTGCTTTCAAATCTTCCCATGGAAATTTCTTCTCTCTGCAAGGTAGCATTGTAATTTTTCTCTCACTGCAACCCAGCATATCCTGCTGACTATGGTTTCTGTGACAGATACTCTTCCATCTGTTGTATCTTTATCTGAAGCAGCTAAACAGGGCATTGTATAGCTTGTACAGCAGAAATCTAGGAGGATTTTCTTTCTCCAGGTTCTTCTCTTGGTATCAAACATATGCAGCTGCCTGTCCCTGAAGACAAGATTYTGAAGTTACTCAAGTCAGCAGGAGTTGTTTTGTTCTGCTGGCCCAGGGCCAGAGTCAGTACACACAATACAGCTTAGTATGTTGCAGTGTTTCTTCAAGCCAGCAGAAAACTATGTTGAATTCCATCTTATAAAGTGATTAATACTGTGTAGTTATATATTAATTATATCTTATTTTAAAACCCAGACTAGACTAATTCTGTGCTCAAATGAAAAAAAAAATATCCCATGTTCCTGTTTGACTTAATCATTTTTGTCTGGCTTATTTATGACCCATCCCAGTGTACACCTTTGTTCTGTTACACTTATTTATTATTGCTGCAGCCACAATCAGGTTATCTCCTTTCTTCTTTCTGATATCTGATTCTCCAGAGTGTTGATCTCTGGCCCTGGGGAACGTCATTTCTAATTCCTGAGTGCAGAACCTGCTGTGATAAGAACAGCTATTGTTTATATACCAAGACTGCAATTCTCTTACCAGTGGAAAAACCTGTGGCGTGGCAGGAATAATCTCTTGCTTCATCTGCCATGGATCACTGTAACTGCAGTAAATCCAGTSTCTTATCAAAGCAAGGAGTGAGAGGGGAGAAAAATTGTGTCGATTTCAGATCAGCAGCATTCATTCACTGTATATTATTTTGTGTTCTGTAACTTCAGGAATGTAGAGTCAGGCTTGGTGATACACAGTTCTCTACAATGCATTGGAAGTGATGGAGAGGGAAACAGAAATTGTCAGCATGAATTTTAGAAATTATAATTTTCTTTTGTATGTAGTTGGTACCTAGCTGGCTTTTTCATCTCCCTGTTCGTCCACCCTACCCAAGGGCACCAGAGCAGGCACACGATGCTTTCTAGAGGGAGAATTTCTCCTGTCTGTCACTGACAGTGTTCAGCCATCAGGAGAGCTCATGGCTGGGCAGAGTGAGTTGTACATTCTCGAAAACTCTCATATCCATTGCGGATTTTGCCAAGGCCTGTCTTAACAAGCACCTAACACACTTGGCATGGAAGTTTCCCCTTTCATTTCCTTGCTTGCTCATTCCTTATTGCTGCTGTTTACAAAACTGTGACAAAATGTTTGATGACTTTCTGAGCGTGTGCTCCACAAACGCTCTGAATCAATCTTTGCAATGGCACGTTACTGAGGTTCAAACTGTTTTCATATAAGTTGACTGTATTACAGTCAATAAATGTGTGTGGTTTTCTCTTATGCTTTGTGTATCCTTTGTGTTATAAAGACCACATCAAGTTATTAGCAAAAGCTTAAATCCTGCACTGAAGAAAATGGCCAATTCATTGCAATATTTATTTTTCTTGTCTAAGGACTTYGGGTATATTTGTGATGCCAGAGCATCAGCATTTTTATCCTGCTTTGAAATCAGTGAACTSTAGCCTGTGTATCTGATCAATAAACTGTTTAAGTCTGTCACTGGCTACATGTATGTCAAACACCTGGCACTGAAACCCCTGATTTCAGCTCCAGTAGCTGTGAATATCATATTAGGTATCAGATGGTATTTGCATAAGTAAAAGCRTTTTTAAATCTCTCATGCTCCTTTACCATGCAGCCCATTTTATTGCTGTTTATAGCTGTTATTTTCTTTAGGCACTGAGGTCCCAAAAGGTTTTATTTATGCAGATGCGAAATGATTTTGTCTTGAGGGTTTGTTTTTATTTCCTTATTTTCAGTWGACAGCACACATCATGTTTTGCTCATTCAGTAATTTTACATCTGATGTGTTTTWCCTTTTCCTTCCAGATGCAGAGGGAAATTGCTTATCCGGGACGAGATGGCCCAAGTGGTTCCCGCCCTGGATCTGCCGCACACCCTCTGCACRCCATGCCCAGCTCTCCACCCTCCACCCCGGTGCCCCACTCCATGCCCCCCTCTCCGTCCAGGATTCCCTATGGCGGGGGCCGGCCCATGGGTGTGCCAGGCAATGCCACCATCCCCAGGGACCGGCTCTCCGGCGTGCCAGCCTCRCGCTCCATATCGCCCAGCCCAAGCGCCATCCTGGAGAGACGGGACGTGAAGCCGGATGAGGACATGAGTAACAAAAACCTGACCCTGGTCCGGAATGAAGGTCTGTACGGTGACCCCTACTTGTTCCACGAGGGGAGGATGAGCGTGGCTGCCCCGCACTCTGGACACCCGCTGGATGTCCCSGATCACATCGTAGCCTACCATCGCAGTGCCATGAGGTCGTCGAGCACTTACTGCAACCCCTCCATGCAGCCTGAAATGCTGGAGCAGACCTTGTACAGACAAAAGTCACGGAAGTACCCGGAGAGCCATTTGCCCACTCTTGGCTCTAAAACACCTCCAGCCTCGCCCCACAGGGTGGCTGACATGAGAATGATTGATATTCACCCTCACCATGGCGCTCACATTCCCTCCCACACCATCCAGCCTGACAGGTCTTCCCCCAGCCGCCAGTCCTTCAAAAAGGAGCCGGGACCGCCTGTGTTTGTGGATGCGAAAGCACGGAGCGCTGTCGGCCTCCCGGGCATGGCCGAGGCAATGCCCTCACCCGTGGACAAGCAGGCCTTTGGCTACGGGTCACCTGCSATGCCCAAGGACAAGGAGACAAGGTAAGGCAGAGCTGGGGATTSATTTATGCAAAGGAGAAACCTTCCTAATCTGCACATCCTTTGTCATTTAAGGCTCAGGGGACAATGTAATGTGTAGGAGGCTGCTGCACCTGGCTGCAGTGTTTATTAGCTGTCTGTCAAGGTAGTTAGTAATTTAGAGGAGATGTGACACCATCCATTATTAATTTGAAAGTATTGTCAACCTATGATGAATCCCTAGTTATTTTCATTTGYGTAAATTTCAGTCATTGGAAAAAAYACAATAAAATAAAATGATTAACTGGGATTTTTTTTTCCAGACAGCCAGATCATGTTACAAGAACAAATGATGTTCTGTTCCTGCTAATAAGGGAATATATTTCACCCCCGTTAAGAATGACACTCTGATATTACAATTTTGGTTCTTTATGGAGTGAAGTTTTTCTCATCTAGCGTTAGGAAATGGGAAGAATTTATCATTACTGTCTTATCTCCTGTAAAACATGAATTTGCATAAAAATAGGACAGTTGTTTACAATAATGTTCCTTGAGGAGAAACTGCTGAGAAAAGCAGTTCTCTGTCCCAGGGAAGAAATTGAAACATGACTGCTGTTCCCRATGACTGTTCTAGCATCACAAGCAGTTGCTGACCTGACTGTTGTTAACTTTTGTGTGATGGCAATGATGACAGTGATGTCTCCTGTCTTTTTAAGGACCATATTTACACAAAGGTCTGTGAAGGCTTCTCCTGCCTTAGACCCTGCCCTGGGAGAGAAAAATCATTACGCTGCCAGGAGGTTGCTGTGTATTTATACGAGCTGTGTTAATCTCTAGCGTATTGTTTGTGCTGTTAACTTTTATAGAGCTCTTTAGGGAAGTGAAGATGAATAGCTGGAAARTGCTGAGCTCACAGAGGCCAAAGGTAACTGCTGACTGCCTTAACCACTGGGAAGATATGGAGCTTCAAACAGACGCCAGGCTTCCCCTCTATTTGAGCAACTTGCTCAGTAATTAGTCGCCTGTTACCAAGCTTTTCCGGAAAATAAAGTGTGTCATGGTGGGGAAAAACTGGAAGAAAATAAAGAAAATCAGCCATCCACAAAAATTGCAGTCTTCTAGCTTGGTGCTTATAACATATTAGTACAAGTTAGGGCATATTGCAATCTGAGGTCATTGAAATCTGATTTTTATGTATTTATTTGGAAGAGAAAGTTGCAGGTATCTGAAATTTCATTTCAAGCCGCCCTTACTACAGCAGGAAATTATTTGAAGGAAATTTGCCAATTTTAATCCATTTACAGATTGAAAATTTTACAGAGTTCATGATAGGGCTCAAAAAAAGGAAGGACACCAAAAACTTCTCAAAACTTTGTGCAATTTTCTGTCTTCCCTCTGGGCATGTCAGCTGTTCACTCAGCCACACGGATATGCACAAGGCTGTGTGTTTGTGAATGGATAAAGAGCAACTACACAGATAGTTCTGCAGCTCCTTAAAAGGGAGTTTTTCACCAAGAGTTTTAGTCCTGGTCCCAGAATATATTAAGAATGAAGAAAACAGCATTTGCATAGTTGCATGTTCAGATAAATACATGACCCTAAAATTCAGCTTGGTGTGTATTAGTCACATGGCACTGAAAGAATCATTTTGAAAGCTGTCTTTATAAGTTGTGGTTTGTTTCAACCTTGAGGAAGTATCACCTTCTAAAAAATAATTGTAAATACCAAATGCAATTCATGCAAATTAGTGTGTTTTCTAACCACTGCAATATTAAGGATTGAGATTTAGTTCTACAAACACAAAATGCTCTAAACCTTAATTTCGCTTTRTAATAATTTCATAAGCTTTGAAAGCAAACACTGTTTAAACTGTACTAAACTAAATGAGGAGTTATCCACATTGAGGTGTTCTTTTTCTGCTTCCGCAGGGGCTGAAATGTTACAAGGTTATTATGGATACCTGTAGGGTGATGTATATAATGGCAGAAAGGTATCCCCTACCTTGTTGTGTAGGACTTTGAGTTTAACCCATAAGCAGCATGGGCTTGCTTCTGTGAGTAAGAATATTTTTAGCATTCGTTCTCTTCCAGGATGGTGAAATGAGGGGTCTGCTGCTCTGTTTTGTATGTGTTACCCACTTGCTGATGCCAGAAGCCTGAAAGCCAGGCCATGGAGAGCAAAGRGGTCAGCTGTCGGTACACAGAGGAGCTCTTAGCCTTGGAGATGCTGAGGAGAGGGGTCTTTTGCATCTATACACTGTAGCAAGAGAAACTCCCCAACCTGATTCATTCAGAGCTGGTTGAGGACCCTGCAGGCACCAAACCCATCATCTCAGCACTGTTGTTCCTTCAGTCCCTAGTGGAGTGTGCTGAGAGCAAAGAAAACATCCCTTGTATCATAACTTCGTGGTAATTACCTTGAAGTAGCACTGTCAGGACAGTGCACGTTTGAGTCAGAGAAAAGATTGAAATGGATAGTGACRATGTCAGAAGGAAAACTGAATCTCTCTTCCCATCTCAATTCTCCTTCAATTTTTCCAGTTCAAGGCTGAACTGAGATATCTCTGTACTTTATCAGAATATTTTGGGTACTTAAAACAGATGTCTCATTGACTGTATCCTGGTTTTGCTGAAGAAAATGGTTCCATTTGGAACATTAACTGCATCAGGTTTGGATGTACAAAAGATGAAAACTGGTATTTCTGAGCTCTTCTTTGGGAGTTTCCCATTTTAGTTTGACACTGTGGAAGCCAGTTTCATCAAGCCTGTTGTTTAAGGCATAGTTGAGGGAGAATTAGTTGCTTCACATAATTCTTTCTTGTATCTGTTTTACCTTGGTTATTTCCAAGCTTACTACTTCTGTGGTATAAAGCATTGAATAAATTAATTCACTAGAAGAGTTCCAAGAGTAAGAAGAACCAAATTCATGGAGATTTAAAAAAATAGAAGATGTTATTATTTTTTGCAGGAAAATATTAGAAGTTATAACAGGTTGCAGCAGTTCACCTTCAAAGGGCCATCATCTCTAAAATCTGAGGTCTGCTGGAAGAATGAGTAAATTTTTGTGAGTGAGCATGAGTTGTTTAAACAGCGAATTTCTGTCATATTTTTGGATGGCTCATTTATGTAGCTTGTGGGACATTTCTGGAAGTTACTATAGGCAAAGCAGATGTTTAAATGTTGATAAATTGGAAAAGAAGCTGTTTATCTGAAAGTGCATTAAACTAAATGCTGTTTAACTTAAAATCTTTGCATTTATGAGACATGTTGCAAAATTCTAGGTTATTTGATAGTGCTAAATACATATGTAATAAATGCTGCTACCCACTAAACAGCAAGACTGTTTAGTATATTAACAGTTTGTTAAATATTCTACATAACTCTTGAATATTTTTCCTCTAAAAGCATTTTAGGAGTTTWCTCTCTTCTGCCTGAATATAAATTTTTTCCTCTTCTTTTTATGCCATTCTAGTGAGAAAAGATGGTAGTTGTTCTGAGCAAAAAATGTGATCACATTACTGGCTCATGGCTTGCAGTTCAACACTAAAGTGTAATGGCTGTGTGTAGTTTATTAGGTATTGTTCCCCCCACAAAACCACTTTATTGTTTGATTTGTTGAAGTATGGATGGACTCTCTATGTATTAAGAAAAATGACTTTACTTTGTAAAGGCATGAACAGTGAGAGGCTCTGTCAGTGCACTGAGAATTGTCTTAGGGGGATTTTGCAAATGCACCCTTTCAGACACTTTCCACAGGGCCAAAGCTGCATATTCCTTTGGGAAAGTTGTTGAATAACCAGGCAGAAAAAGAGGAATGTAAATGTATTTAGCAAATACAGGATGGAGGAAAGTTAAACTGTATTTTGTCTTCCTTCTGTTAGAGGAACTGTTTGTTGGAAGATGACATGCAAGCWGTGGGACAATAGTTGTCAAATAGTGTAACAGCTGGCAGTGCTTCAGAGCTTCTTTTCCCCTTTAGCTCCAAGCTGTAGAAAGTTTGAGTTCARTCTTCTCCTTAGAAGACCGAAATGTTCATCTGTGTGACTCTTTCTGTGGGAAGAATACAGAAGAGTTCTGCTGATCTTTGGTTCCCTCCCTTCTAGGACATGCACTCATCTGTTTTGGGGGAATTTGGGATAAAGTATCATAAGACACCTTCACTTGATTCTAGGAAAGCCATTGGGAAAGACARCCTACTCCTGTTTCCTTTCTTTTCTGAGTGAGATTAAAAAAAAATTTGTAATGAAATGTTTCTATCATATGGTAATATAGAAAGAAATGTGTATTTCTCTGTCTCTAACCCCTTTTCATTGCTTCATTTAGAGCTTAACTATAAAATATTAAGTCACTGAATATTTTTTTCTCTAGGAAGATGTGCCAGTTRTTCATGGTGCAGAGTCAGTGTTTGAGTACATCTGTTGTGGGTGATGTGCTGCACAGTCTGGGGTTGGACAGGAACATGCATTAGCAGTTACACAGACCAGTTTCATTCTTTGTCTGTACCAAGTATCTTCTCAGTGATGTGAATATGAAAGATGTCCCCAGGAAGGGGAAGTAACATGCGAGTAATATGTCACACTTAAATAGCTTTGCTGTGACAAGTGGATACCAATTCAGCAATATTCTCTACTCCTTCTTGGCATCGCTTCCAGTTAACTGCAGTAGAAGGAATAACATGAAACATCAGTGAAGCTCTATGGAAGAAATCTGTTGATCAAATCTGATGTATCACAGTCCCCAGAGAAGCAAGGGCTTGCTCAGGTTCTGCTGGATTTGGGGAGCAGGGTGCTGAGGAGGGGCCCCAGTTCCTGGGCACTCCTGGAACCAGAGCTGTGGGTCAGGCTGCTGGCGAGAAGAGGGCTGGCAAATGGCCTGTCCCTGCCTTCCTGGCCAAGGTCTGTGAGAAGCCAAAGCCAAGTCTGACAGAGTTCTGCTGGGCGTTGCTTCTGACCTTGTCCCCTCCTTTCCTCCCCCTGCCATGCTGCCACCTCTGACTCTCCCAGCATTCACAGGAAAACAATGTGGAACAATGCCTTTCTGTGCTCAGGCTGATAAAATAGCCATTTCTTTCTCAACTGCTGTAAAAGGGACCCTCCCTGCTCTTCCTGGGTGGTGGAGAGATCCAGCTTTATCTGGGAAAATAATCTGGGAACAGAAACTGGGTTGGCTCTTCTTGGGATATCACCCTTCTCGTGGCAGCAAGTGGAGGCAYCACATTGTTCTGTTCTGCCTGACCCTCTGTCCCAGTGCTCCACATCCCGGCCTGCCCTGTGACACTGGAG
>NW_026623246.1:4100905-4104650 GCF_030028575.1 Malurus melanocephalus
TCGCAGTTCCCTTCCCCTCCCCCCTTAGATACATGAAGGTGTTACAAACTGTTTTAATAAAGCTTGTGGTGATTTCATGAACCAACTTATCACAATTCTTCCCTCTCTTTATTTACTATTTGGTTTATGAAATCGCTTTAACACTTTTTTGCTCATAGCCAGTTTTGTTTTGATTTTATTTTCTAGATATGATTTCAGATTTTGCTCTGACTGGCATTAAATGCACTGTTTCTAACTTTCTTTTAACTACAGTTATTAACTTACTAAATCGCATAGGTAAGCAGTGAAGTTGGGAGATGCAGATATAATTTTTGTCTGAATAACCTTCTGGTCTTCTTATTTGTTTAATGTCCACTTAAACGGCTGATATGGGTGCGTGGATATGGAATTGTTACACTTTATAGAGCAGGCTATTATCAATAGCATATAATATACTTGCAAGGTTCGAGTGGAGGATCTCATTGTTTTAGATGTTTTAATTAAAATTGATTTGCTCTTCAATTTAGGTGGCAAACACCTCAGTTCACTCCTCTCTATGGAAAGGGAGCTCAGAGTTATAGTTTCAGGTTCTCTTTTCATGTTTGGTTCTCTTCTGCCCCACCTGTCGACCAGGTTGCCTCTGGTCACAGAGACATTCACGGCAGTAAGAGGATTCTCTAGAGAACCGCTCGTGGGTTTCTACACGCTGTTCCCAGCGGGTCTTGTAACTGTTAACTGCTTCTCTTGCACAGGGCGAGCAGGCAGGCTCGACTCTGCATTTACTCTCGACTAGTTCTGCTAACAAGGGTTTGGGCTCATCAGAGTGACAGCAGTACAAATTGGGGTGGATGCTATGGGTTAAAATCTCTTACTATTCTTTGGATTCATATCTTAATCTGCTCATGTTAAGTGCTAATTGTGAAATTCGCATGATTTCAGCCTTCTCGGCCTTACAGCAGGGGAGGTAAATCCTTGAAGGAGGCCGCTCTTGCATGCAATGGATCTATCACTCTTACTTGTATACTTTGCAAATAAAACGCATAAAAAGCTAACAATTACAGCTAACATTATCACATTTAACTACATAGTTCTGAACATGGTTAAAGTTATATTCTGATCTATAATCAGGATTCATGCAGGGTATTGCAAACTTATTGCTTCTTAAGTTTTATCTTTAAGTCTTCAGGCCGTTGGGATGGGATGACTTGCCACGTCGGGTCTTGAGTGAGTTTCTTTACACGGCTGGCRTGAGTCCACCCTCTTTCAGCGGTCCACACTGCAGACTCAGTAGTAAGCAATACAACATAGGGTCTCTCCCATTGAGGGGTTAGTGTGTTTTCTTTCTAAGATTTTATTAATACTTCGTCTCTCACACAGAATTTATGTATTGGCATCTATAGGGGAGGCCTTTGAACTACTAATTTTTTTTTGTAAAGGTTTTTTTTTTTTTTTTTTTTTTTTTTTTTTAGATGATTTTTTTGAGGGGGGGGGCGTTTGTTTTTTTTCTTTTGATTAGTTTGTAGAGTGATATAAACTTGTAAATGGGTATTAGATATTTTAGGGTAGTCTGCAGGATTTCTACATCAAAAGGCATTCTATACAACATTTCAAATGGTGATACTCTGATGTCTGTGTGGGGTTGTGTTCTAATGTTTAGCAAAGCTAATGGTAAGCACTTTAATAGGTACTTTAAAAGGTTCTCTCTTTGCTTTAATTACTTGTATTGTGTCTTTASAAATTTTGCAACTTAGTGGCAAGGACTGAATGGTTGATCGTTCTGCCCCTGAGTCCACGAGGAACTCAAATTCTTGTTGCTGGGGTCCTACTTTTAATTTTATCAAGGGTTCACTGAACTTATGTGACCCCAGCAAATAGAGCTCCGGACACCCCTAATCCTCAGCAAACAGTTTTTCATTTGCTATTCTTTGCCTGCAATTCTTTTTCAAATGTTCTTTTTTTTGGCAGTAATAACAGACTACATTGTTTTTCAGGGATTGTTGTTCTGGTTGGGTACTCGAATTTGGTCTTTCTTTTTTGCTTTGTATTGCTGCTACTATTATTCTAACTTGTTTCTTATAACTTTCGTCATCTCTTCTTACATATACTTTCTGTGTTTCTCTTAATAATTCATCTAGTCTTCTGTTTTGCTAATCGTCTAGTTTTTTTAATTTCTTTCGGATATCAGGCTATCCTCGAGATACAAACTGAAATTTTAAGAGGGTTTGGCCTACTGGGCTGTCAGGATCTACTTTAGAATACAACTGCAAATTTTTTCTTAATCTTTCTAACTAGGTGGTAGGGTCTTCATCTTTCTTTTGACTATTATTAAAGGCTTTACTCATATTTTGCTCTCTAGGCACTGCTTCTCTTATTCTTTGTACTATAATGGTTCTTAGGTTTTGTATGTTAGCTTGATCTTGTGGATTTTGATTGTTTTAATTGGGCTGATGTAGTGGCTATTTTGTATTACTCATGGGACCCTGTGGGTGTTGATTTTCTCAGATACGCATGCTTGCAGTTCGAATCATGCGTCTCTCTTCTGCTGTGAAGAGTATTCTTAAAATGGATTGCAACTTATCCTAGGTATAGATATTAGGTCTTAGGAATTGATCTACTCTTTTTGCTACTCTAAGAGGGTCTTCTAAAAGATGTCCCATTTCTTTTTTAAATTCGCGGACATTTACAGAATTTAAAGGGACTGCCACATATCTTATACTGGGTGCCTGCCCACCCCCTTGTTGATTTATCATTTTTATAGCTACTTCTTTTAGGGGGTATAACTTGCGGGCTCTGCTCCGGGTTACTGGTCCTTGCAGAATGTTATCTTTTTCTTCAGATGAGGAATCTCCCTGTTTCCCAAGGGATAGTGGCCCAGCCTCTCCCCCTTGTGCTTGATCTAATGGAGTCGTAGGAGTGAGCGGCACATATGGTGGGGGTGCATCATCAGAGTGCTTACGTTTATTTTTTTTTAGCACAAACACCCCTGCTCCTTCGGTGTTAGGGAGCCAGAGAGCAGCATAATCACTCTCTTCTTGAATGAAGGGGTTTTTACTGTTTACTCAAATATTTAAAGCTTGGCACACAGATTCTTCATTTGACCTAAATATGGGCCAATACAAAGAATTTGACTTGATTTTCTTCTTCTCTTAAACTAGCATATAGTAATTTATCATTGTAATGTTACTTTTCTTCTTGGTTCGAGGGTCGTCAGCTCAATGTATAAGCTGCTGTCTCAACGGACTATCAGGAGGGATGTCTGGGAGCTTCATTTGGGGCTCCCCTCCCATGGATGTAGAGGGCTTGCTTTCTCTCTGTCCCATCTTTTAGAGTGTCTTCAGCGGGGGAAATGAGTATTACACTCACACGCACGATCTTTCTCGGTCGTGCCTAATCCCTCACAGGGGAATAGGGACTGTACTACTACGGACTTCTCACACATACAGACACGTGAGCTGTCTCCGCGAATGAGTTAGAAGCCTCGGCACTCGGCAGCTCCACCTCGCGGACCTCCCACACATACAGACACGCGGGCCGTCTCTCCGGGCGAGCTAGCGAGCCTCGGCGCTTGCAGCCCCACTCCGCGGACGTCTCCCACACATACAGACACGCGGGCCGTCTCCCCGGGCGAGCTAGCGAGCCTCGGCGCTTGCAGCCCCACTCTGCGGACCTCTTACACATACAGACACGCGGGCCGTCTCTCCGGGCGAGCTAGCGAGCCTCGGCGCTTGCAGCCCCACTCCGCGGACCTCCCACACATACAGACACG
>NW_026623246.1:4105944-4270751 GCF_030028575.1 Malurus melanocephalus
AGGGTGTTTTATTCAATGCCTAAAAGGCACCTCCTTTCAGATACCTGTTTTAGAAATGTTTGCTGCTAATGGCCATAGCAAGTCTGGGTGTTACAGTGAAACGATTACAGGAAAAATCCTGCCTTGTTTCTAACAGAGTAACTCCAGAGCACATGGAGATTCTTCACATTCTTAATGCTTTTACCATATGAAAAATAATGTGTACTGTGCAATTGATTCCAGTATTTCATTGTTTTTTTCATCATCTCCTATCTTGGAACCTCCCTCTCCCTCTTAACAACATACTTTCCTAGATTTCATGGCAAAGGACAAGATCAGCTCTGTGTTGCCATAATATCTTTTGAAGCAGAAAATTGTTTCCAGATTATCTAATGTGGGATGAAAAAAACCATCGTATTTATAGATTGGTAAAACAGATAGACTTCCAGTTGAGTTTAGTTCCAGGAAGATTTTATGATGATTATCTGGGAAAAAAAAATGTTTTCATTATTAAGTGTCAAAAATGTTGCATTAAAGTTTGTTTGAGTATATTTATCCCTGGGTTTTAGTACTTGTTTTTATTCCAAAGGTTACTGTATCCCACACCAATTTCTTATTTTAAAACTTGTAATAGTGGAAATTCCATAACGTATTCCTTGGTTTRAAATGAATTAAGTCTGATTCACTAGTCTTCTCATCACCCTTCAAAATWCCTTTCAACATGAAGACAGAAAAGTAAGATGCATGCACTGCATTAAATCGCAGTAAGAACATGTCTGCTGGCTGGGGACTGAGCACTCTCTTCTTCCCCTGCTTGTGTCGGTTAGCATCTCAGTACTTGTTTTGCTTCCCTGTTCTCTCGACCTCTGGGTGTCTCTGAGTCTCTCCTGACTATGGGATCTGGGTGCTATCCCAGGAAACCTCATTCATTCCCTGAATGTGAATGAAATCATGATCCTGGGTGATCCATCTGGCTGCAAGCAGGGCTGGTCACTTGCTTTGTGTCATGTCAGCTTGCTTTTGGCTGCTGTTGGTACCTACATTGAGTTTATTTGTCTCTGACTGATGGATGCTGTCACTTTGGTCACCAAACAGCAGCTGCAGCTGGGGTGGCTGGAGTTTGGCTGCTCCCATGTGCACAGGGTGGGTGATGAGTGGGCCCTGCAGCACGCTGAGTCTGTGTCTGAGGTTGTCTGTCACATTTTCTCTCATCAGTCAGTGCTGCCGGTCTTAACCACTTGCTTTTTGAGAAGTTTGGTTCCCAGACATCTTCCAAAACCACAGGCTGCTGCTAGAATTTCCTTCTGTGTGTCTCCCCAGACACTTGACTGCTGTAATAGTGGGATATCTTTTCAGAAGGTCCCATGCTGGTGTCTGTCTGTGTTGTGGTGTGTCACTGACATCCTGGTGCGTTTAAGTAGGGACCTCTGTGAGCAAAAGGTTTGGAGGAAGTCCCCTGGTACCTGACTAATATATGCATTTATGCAAACAGATAAACACACAAATATGAGCCTTCATATCCAAAAAAGACTCAYTGTTCTTGTTTAGTGACCTTTGGTTCCTGTGGAAAACTTTGGATATACTTATTGTAGTTCTTCATTTCTTTTCTTCTGCTTTTTTGGGAATTTCTCGGGATATGTGCATGAAAGAAAATCWGTTTTATTAAAATGTTGCTGTACAGTCTTTGTTTGGTGTCCTGTGCCTCTCTGTCATATTTCTGTCCTTTTCAAAGCAGACAGTTGTGATGTCAGGTGCAAAGGATTTGGACTGGAAGGTAGTCAGCTTGGGCAGATTAAATGTTTCCCAGACAAAAATCCTGGGTTTGGGRGAAGTAAAAATAGTAACAAGTGGAAGCGTAAAATCTTTGATCCTGAAACCTTAAGTACAGGCAAAATGATTGGCCCAGTGTAGGCAAAAGAGGAAATGCATGTAATGCTGAAAAATATTTTTTCGCWAGTTCCAAGAGGCATTAACAAATTGATTTAGGCGCCTGTCTTGTGAGATCATTAGAAGTTTATTATTTGATTGTTTGTTTTGTTCTTTTTAACTAAGCAGATTTTTTTTTTAATTGTGTGTTACCATGCAAAAGCTGTCCAAAGCAAGATGTGATAAGCTGCTGCAACAAGGTGTATCCAAGAGCCTTTGCACCAACTCTGTAGTGTCTTTCCAATCCTGTGGTAATCGTTCACCTAGAAAAACAAGTCTGAAAGCAAATATATCTGGCTTTAACAAACGGTTCTCTTGTCTTACAGAGAGAGGATACAAGCCATGGAGAAACAGATTGCCAGTTTAACTGGTCTTGTTCAGTCTGCGCTTTTTAAAGGGCCAAATACAAGTAATAGCAAAGATGCTTCTAGGTAAAAACAGAATTCATCTGTAATGATTTTAATAATCAATCAGCAAAAATATACTTGAATGTAATAGTAAAAAAATCCTGATTGCTCAATCATTTTTAAATTGCTTTATCATCTCCATGAGAATGCTAGGCAGAGAGGAAGAATATGSCAAATGATAGATGGAGATTAACTGCATTACTCTTTGTGATAAAAAGAATTATTGTAGCTGCATCTCTGTGCTTTCTACTGCATATAYTCCATTCCTTGCTTAACTTGTACTAAAAGGTGATATAAAGAAAACCAAACTGACAAATTACCGGTGATTTAAATTAAAAGTATATATATTAGACATGCCTATTTAATTAGTTGAATGTAAACTTCAGTACAGTTTTAATAGTTTGTAAACTAAAATTACTTTTTTTTTTATTACTAGTGAGAAGATGATGTTGAAAATKGTGTCCAGCAAGGGACTCAGCGTTGACACTGCAGGTAAGATAATTCACTTTTAATTTACAACTTATTCAGATATATGAATAGCTCTAACATTACAAACACCCCAGCTTAAGGAAATGTCAAATTTATTCAAATTTCCAAAGCTGTACTGTCAGAACTGAAGTTCAGCTGCAAGATATGGGTGTCGATCACATCCTTAGGAGAGGAATTTCTGACAGGTTGAGATGGTATTTGGAATGAGTTTCACACCTGTGCTGAGTGGTTTAAAAGAGATGCAGAGCCTCTGCATCTGGTGAATTTTCCAGTGACTCATCCCATCTATAGGGGGTGTGTATATATATATATATATATATATTTATATTTATATATATATATATGTGTTGTTAACCCTAGATGTGTCCAGATACCTGTGGAAGACTAAACATTTCATTTCTTTTCTTGTCACCTGACCTTTTCTCTAAGGCCCATCTGTCAGYAGGATACTATGGATGTAGTGACACTAAGAAATCAAGACAGGCTTTCCCCAATTATGCCACATTGATCTGTTGCTAATTATTAGCSTGAGCCTAAAYTGTTCTGCACAAGCACCAATCATGAAGGGATAAAGAGCCGGTCTTGTGTTAGCATCCCACTTGGAGAGCTGTTAAATGTGCAATAGACTGAGTTAAAGTTGTGGAAGGAGATCTCGAGGTGGTTGAAGCTCTTTGTGTATGGCTGCTGCTGGAGATTCCGCAGGATATTGGTGCACTTATCAGCCTCACCTTCCTCCTTTGTCATGCACTGAATGCAAATAAAGGCAGTTCCCTCCTTCCTGGCAGCGCTGTTCCCTCAGGGAGGTCTGTGCTCCGGCAGGTAGCAAACCACACAGGTTTATTAGCAAACCTATCATGCTCCTAACCAGCCTTTCTGCTGGGAGCTGTTAGCTCACGTTCAGGATTCCTGTTTGTCTGGAATTGCAGTGTGTCGTCCTAATCGACAGAAACCAAACTAGACCTGGAAACTATCAACCACATGGAACAGAGAAAGAACTAAAGTCCTGGTACTGAAGCTTTGCTCCCAAGCCACTCTCTGGTGCTGTTCCAACTCTTCCCTTCCTGCTGGCCTCTGGAAGGGGAGAGAGATACTTAAAGCTTTGAAGAAATAAGTTGTAATTTTTCAGTTTCAGACAATATGCTGAAAATTCTGTCATTATTCAAAACAGCTGCAAAATGGTCTTAAGATTTTTCCCTATTGCACTGTCATTACAGACTGAGAATTTATGGCATTTCCCACTTGCACAGGCCTCACCTCATATGAAGCACTTAWGAAACGCTCATAGCCAGCACGTACATCGCCTTGTGCTCCTCTTTGTAGTGCATTGCAAACGGAGACCTCTCTGCTTTCCCTCTGATGGTACCAGCTCAGACAAGGGGGGCACTGAGCTGGAGAACCTCATCTAAGTGGGCTCTGCTTTGAGTGGGAGTTTGGACCTCCAGAGGTCCCTTTAAACCTAAATTATTCAGTGATTTGTGTGTGCATGTGTAAATGTGCTCTCATTTAACTAAGAAATGAAATAATATTTATTGGGGAAACAGCCTTACATAAAGGAAAGTGGGGATTCCCTGGGAAGTGATGCCCAGCCCGACAGAACAGCGTGGTTCATCTGACCAGTGGGCATTGCCTGACACTGTTGTTCCCAAATACTCCTTGCTCACTACCTCATCATATGACTGGACATGTCCCTGWAATGACAGCATTACATCTATCAGCTGCATGAGCAAGCATGGTGGGGGAGATGAAGGGTGGGGAGTGTCATTTACTGTCAAAGGCCACATTATCCATTGCTTACTGACACTGTCACATGGCCATGTGCATATCCAGCATTTGAGTAAGGATTCCTGCATTCAGCTTGTGCTATAGATGCCTTTCTCATCACTTGGGAGAAGGACATAGGACAGTGGGAGAAGCTGTGCAGGCAGCAGTCTGCAAGGATCCCTATCAGTGCTGCAAAGTTGTATCTCCAGCACCTGCATCCCCTTATCCTGTCCTTCCAACATCACTCAGCCACAAAATTAAATTGYAGCAGGTAAGGAAAACAAGGTGCGATGACCCCAATATACTGCAGCAYACAGTAGTATACCACAGCTGTTATTGAAGACTGCTGTATGAAAGAACAGTTTTGTATAATGGAGTATTTTGCTTTTGCACCTGAAATTGCTCAGGACATGGTCCAGTAAGTCAATGCAGTTCAGCTTACTTGAAAATTAGGCAATCTGCCAGAATATGCTACAGAATRTTTCTCCTTCTTGTAAATATGCTTGGGTTTAACCATGCTAGCAGCAACTAGAAACACTTCTGCTGGCCGCTGTTTTGCTCTTCAGTTCACCCCAATCTTTATTAAGTATATCCATTTAGGCAGTCGACTCTCTTACTTTACAATTCCACTTGACAACTGTGCACTGAGATACCAGTTTTAGCAATTTCAAGGACTATTTGAAAGACAAAGTGGTATAAAATGTTGATTGAGCAGTCCTTTCTAGAGCCCTGATAAGCAAAACTGTGAATTGCTTCCCATTCTGAAAAATAAAACATCTGTGCAAAATAATATTGCCTCATCGATGTTGAACCAACATTGAATTTTATAGTATGTGTTCCAGTCATAGGAGACTTTCATGCAAAAAATAGAGAACTACCTCTTTTGGGATGGGAAAGAAACAAAATTGCTAACTCCACATAGCTAGATTATGAATACTCAGTTAGGTATGTAATATGAACCAAATTGTTATATTTMACATGCTTTGGCTTTGCCAGTCTGTGGAAGCCAGTGGCATCTTTAGCCCTGAATATTAAAGATCCTACACAAACTCAGCTTTTTCACCGAGGAAAATGAGTTTGTAATGGCAATGTTTGTCTGCATTTCTGATCTTTTATTGCTTTAGGCTCAATTCTTTCATGGGGCATGGGTTCAAAGAGCAGCAACCCTCCACAGACTGGTTATGTCTCTTCTACTAATGTARGGAGAAATCCCATGACAGAATCCTTATAAAGATCTTCAGTTCCTGAAATGTGAATGGCATCAAGGAACTCCTCACTTAGAAACAACATGTGATTCTGAAACCAAACCATGCTAGTAAGAGTCACTATGAAATTGCTAACAAATATCCTGAGAAATACTCACGTAGTCTCTTTTTTGTCATGTTTTTGTTCATCAGTGAAGATTGATGGATAGACTAAATCCTGGATTCATTTATTAAACTGAGATCAGTTGGTTTGTGGATTACCCAAAAAAGCAGTAGCTTTTTACTGGTTGTTGCCTTGTTGGAAAAGGAAGACATTTCAGTATTCCCTGAGGAGGGGATCAGAGAATACAACTTTCTGCACCAACATCACCAACACAAAACAAGAGGAAGATGGCAGCAGGGAGAAGTATTACAAACATAGGGCTCAGATTTGGTTCTTCACTCTTGGGAACTGTCTTGTCATCTGGGCATGGCTGTGTGCCTTTCTCACATGCRTGACTCCTGCTATGATGCTGTGAATTAAATCACTGTCCATATCTACTTGCTTACCTCAGGTTCAAAGACAGATTATGCTAATCTTAGAACTCTGTCAGCATTTGCAGGTGAAATACGATCCTGAATTCATTCTGGATAAATGAAGTGAACTTGCTCATTAATATAATACTTTGTTCTTTTAAGGGTGACTTAGTGCCATCTCGTAACTGTCACATCTCCCCAAATAATGCTTGAAAATATAGTGGCTCTTTAATAAGATTAGTAATTTGTGAAGAAACATTGCTGAGAGTCTTCTGATGGCCTTTTGTCCTAACCTGTTTCACAATAAAATCTTAACRTTTTAGAAAGAAACATAAAACGTGGAAAACAGAAGGAACTCAATGTCTTTGCAACCATAGCAAAGGTCAAGTGTCATAGGGAGTAGAAGTTGTGTTCCTCACCCCCTGAGCACACACAGAAACCTTTCATCTTTCTGCATGCCAGTTCTCTTTGTACTCTAAAATGGCAGCTTAGTTCATTAGCCTTTGTAAAAAAGTTAACTTTTTTTATTTGTCCAGAGTATTAGGAAATTATGGTGGAAGGTTGAATTTCCCTTACCTAGCTCAAGAAAGGGTTTATTTAAAAACCCAGGAGCCAATGCTATTTCTTCCCCTTCAATCCATCTGGCCTCACATCTAATCGCAGAGCTACAGCCTGGGATTATTTCCAAAAGTGATCTACACTCCCTAGATGAAGCAGCACTGCATTCAGCTGCCCTTTTATTCTTTCTTGATGAAAATATGTATATCTGAGAAATCAGCTGCTGATCCTTATTTCTCACTCAGTGCCTTCTCGTGTTTCCCAGCCCCTGGAGTCAGAAATCCCAGTGTGTGTTTCACGGGCTCTGAGCAGACCCTGCAGCAGGGACAYTGTGGCAGCCAGGAGCACCTGATGGCGAGTAGAGGTGGCTGAGGCAGCAGCGGAGGAGGAGAGCTGCTTTGTAGGGAGTTGGAGACATTTATTGCTTACAGAAGCAGATCACAGTCCGTCCACACTAAAGGGAAAGCAGGCACCCCTTCCTGAGAAAATATGTGAATTGACTGGGGTCCAGCCTGGGGGAGGGACTGGCGGGGTCTGATTCATGCCTTGGCTGCATCATCACAGGTCGGGGGCTGAGGTTTTGGAGCTTTTGCTTGAGGCAAAGAACAGCAGAAAGGTAGGTGTGCTTTCAAAAATAGTCCAGATTTGTGGCTAGGGATCAGAACTCTTGGAGGCTTATCCACATTTTTCAGACTCTCTGGTGGTTTCTGTCTGTAAGGTTTATGAACTAAATACCACTTTCTTAAAAAAAAAAAAAAAGGCATAAAAATGTGTGTGGGAGGGAAATAGATGCTTGACTGTAGGAGAAACTGCAGTGTACATGTGGACAGATAAGTGTTARCATATATTAGACTGAAGCATGGATTGGGTACATAGTGGCAGTGAACAAGGACTGTTTATTTCTTGAGTGTTGCTTTCTGTTAAGGAGCTCTTTGAAAGTCAAGAGAGCATTGAATCTTCTTGGAGTACAGCAAAAAAGTGCAGCAGCCTGCTCAGCAGTGTAGTGAAGAGTGCTCTTGTTGAAGCACCAAGATCGAGCTGGAGCACGTTTAGGGAAGGTGTAGCATTACAACAGCCTGCACCAAGCTACAGCAGCTTTTTGTCTGAGCATGTCTCCAGGAGCCCATGGCATGGCACACTGTGSGTAGCATGGATGCAGCCAGAGGGGCCTGTGCTGTCACTGAGCAGGATTGCAAATGGAGGTAAAGTAAYCAACACGGTTCTTAAGAACCCTTTTTTCAATACAAACAGTCTGGTGTGATTCTCATCCTCTAAGAATGCTTCCCCCAGATGAGTTTTGCAAAGGGTATATATGAGGTATCCACACCTGTGGGAAAAGGAATAACAAWCTGTGTTGTTGTGCTGAGCTGTACTCACTCAGGCACATTTTGAGGAATGGTTGGAAAGACTGCTAGGGATGAGAGCATGGGGAGAGAACTTCCCACTCTTGGATTCCTACTCACTCCAGTCAGAAGTGTCATGCACTTTAGTGCACTGGAAATTTGCCTCCACAACACTGKTTTTTGTTTGATTTCATTGAACTTGATAGAACGCGTGCTTGTGGGAACAAATGGTGGTCAAAATCCCTGTGCAGGTCCATTGATGAGCTGTTTTCTGTTTCTTCAGATTGCTTTTTTTAATCATAGAGAAGGAAGAAATTGAARTAGGAAATGACCTAATCATAGAATAGAATCATGGAATTATTTAGGTTGGAAAAGACCTTCCAGATCATCCAGTCCAACCATGAACCTAACACTGCCAAGTCCACCACCCAGCCAGGTCCCTAAGCATCTAAACATCTTTTAAATACCTTCAGGGATGGTGACTCAACCACCTCCCCGGGCAGCCTCTTCCARTGCTTGCTGACCGTTTTGGTGAAGAAAWTTTTCCTAATATTAAATCTCCCCGGGTGTAACTTTAGGCTGTTTCCTTTTGTCCTGTCATTTGTTTCTTGGGAGAAGAGACCAACTCCCACCTGCCCCCTTTCAGGCAGCTRTAGAGATTGATATGGATCTTGAGCATCCTTTTCTCCAGGCTGAACACCCCCAGCTCCCTCAGCTGCTCCTCATCCTCTGGACACTCTCCAGCACCTCARTGGCCTTCTTGTACTGGGGGGCTGTTAATGCAACAGTTCAGGGAGCAGCAGCCATCTGAGCCATTTGAGATCAAGGAATAAGGTGGATTTGGCAGTGTGATGAGAAGAGTTTGCATGACTGCATAGTGTTGAACTTAAAAATGAAGTTTGTCGTACTGACAGTGTCATTTTGTCTCCAGGCAGTGGTGGTGGGGTCAACGGACACATTAGAAAAAAAATTTGAAGAATATGGGTGTGTAAGTGCAAATTGTGAGAAGGAGCTGACATTTCTATTAGCTGATGAGCTGGAATTTGCTTGTTCTCTCTAAATAGAGCTTCTTCCCAGGTACTCAAGACTGAAAAGAACAAGCCTGGCATTGTTGCTGTCTAGAGGAGCAGCATTCTCTGACAAAGAAAGCTTTGTGAGGACAATGATCATTATTTTCAGAGTGTGGCTCGGCTCATTTCCTTGTGTTATGCTGTATTCCTTTCTGACAGACTACAAGGAGTGGATGGGTGCAACGTGGCTGGAGAGCCTCTGCCACACCATTATTTCATTTCTCTGGTTTTATGTGATTGTTGCTGGAGATACCTGCTAGAAATAATGCAATTGTCCATTAAGCAGTGAAAAAAGATTCTCTGTAGAAACCTTTTCCCCTTATTTGGCAGCTTGACTGAATCCCTTTCCTGTGATAATAATCAACAGATAGGCAGTTAAGTCCTATGGATAAATCTGATTCAGCTTGGTCTCAGATGTCCTCCTCCTGGGAGGACAGTCCTGAAGTTACTTTCAGAACCAATTTGATTTGCTGCTGTTTTGTGTAATCTAGAGTTATAATTTATTATCCCATCTCCGCTACATGCAGTAGAAAGCAGTGCTCTGCTAGAACTGGGCTAATGCAGTGCTCTGTTRGAGCTGAGGTTCCAGCACAGATACACTGACACTGTGCAGGCTTCCCTCAGAATATATTGGCAGAGGAGGTGCCAGTGTCCTGTCAGTGCTGAGCTTTGGCATCCGTCGCGTTCTTTCCTTGTCCATCTGTGTGAAGTACGCGTGCAGTCAGCGGGCAGAGGAAGGATCGTGTTTGCACCTTCTCTGTTGTGAGCTCATCCCGTGCTTCTCCCTACTGCAGGTGCTGCCGGCGTATCTGGGGGGAAGAATGTGGAGGCAGCTGTCAGCCAGCACCCTGCTGGAGCCCCAGCCATGCAGGTCAGCCTGCACGGAATGAAGCGCAACGTGTCCGATCTGCGGCTGCAGCTGCATCAGATGAAGCAGCTACAGGTATGAGTGTCTGCRTAATGCTGGGGGAAAAGGTGGGCTGGCAGCAAATGCCTTTTTCTTCCCTCCCTCTCTYTCATTTTCTCTCTTTMAGCTTTTGTACAAAWGAGTCTCAGTGGCAGAGTTTATCAAAGGGCAGACCCGAGCACTACAGACACAAAAGCAAAGTCCTTGAGGTGTGAGAATTAGCTCAGTTAAACWACTGCTGCTCAGATATTGAGAAAAAAATTAATTTCTACCTTTGTTGGATGACTCTAGACATGAAAGCACTATGTAAATTACAATAATACCAAGTCTGTGATTACAGTTTGGACCCTGCTACGCTATGTGCTGTACAAACATGTCAGAAGAACCATGTTCCTGCTTCATACTGTTTACAGTTGAGACAGATTTTAAGTCCCTGAATAAACAACTTTGATGTCAGGAAACCCAAATGTAGCTGAGGARCAGTAGATATGCATTAAGCCAGAGTTTGAGTCCTGTATTTACAGAATCCAGAAAAACAGCCAACTTGAACAGTAAGAAAAAGGTTATTTCAAATGTTGCTGCAAAGGTTTGTTGTGCCATACTTAGATTCACATTTTAGCAGCACCTCAAAACCTGCAAGAAACAATAAAACCAATAAAGAGTTAAAAACAATAGTATGTTGGCACATACAGTCATGCTACAAATATAAATATATGCTGYTCATCTGAGACACTGTTTAAATAAGCATTAAATGCAGCTGTACAGATCTTCAGCCCTTCACTTAATTGGAAACTGAAGAGCGCTGTGTATTGTCTCGGAAAATAGAAAAGAAGGCAAAGCACTTTCTTGTAAGCAAAAGTGGACAGCAGGGAAAGCTTCAATACCCTGCCAGTCCTGCTTGCCCAGAAAGTGATAYCACATGTTTGGGATCGTGGGGCTGCACCTACTGCTTTTATAACCAGGGTGATTTTGAATTGTACAATGTCATTTACATTTGATTTGCTGATTAATTGTAGAACAAAATAATGATAATATGAATCAGAATTCAGAACACGTTTTAACCTTCTCCTTTTCTAAGGAAATTGAATTATGAATAAGTCACAGGGCAAGGGAGCAGAAGGGTGAGGTAAACATCAGGGCACGGAAATGTGGCCAGCTGAAGGTGCTGTGACAACATCCTGTGCTCAGTTTGCTGGGAGTGAAGAGATGGCAGAAAGTGTTTSGAAAGAGTTGGGTCAGCCAGATGACTTCTGCCTGTGATACAACTCCCATGTACTTACACTTTGTGTTTAGGATGAGTGTGTTCTGATAGCAAATGTCCCTTTCAAAAGCTCTTCTCAGCAGTGCTGCCTACGTGCCAGCCATCCTGTTCCCCATCCAATTCCAAGACACTGGCGTGGGCGCCCTGCCCTGGCACATTCTGTATAAGTGCATATTCTTTCTCATTTGTGCCGCAAACCTCCACAGCCTCTCTGTCCTTGTCCCCACCATGTGCCAAATGCAGCTCTTGGCAAATGCCTGCGGTCTGGCCACCAGCTGTGCTCGGCATGTGGCCTCCTAAAGCGGGATGGGGCTGCGATGCTGCTGCGAGGCAGGGAGTGTGTAAAGTCCCCACCAAGGAGGTGGCATTTCCCCAGCTGTGCTCATCTCCATGGCATTGCCCTGGACAGAAGCCTTGCTTTTGATCAGACATAACATWGTGGCACACAAGAGTGAAGAAATTTCTACCATCTGCACAAATCAATGCTGCCAAGGAAGTCTTGAGAAGGGAGAAAGGACATATCCCGAGTGTGCTCATTAACGCTGGCTGGCTTCCCTTAATTCAGAAATTATAGCGAACTTGGTGCGTTGAGCTAGTAGGAAGTTGAGAAATGTTGATAGTAAGTTGGAAGAACCTGTAGCTCGAGGGAAACTTTGGTATGTTACACATAAATTCCATTCATAAGAGTTTCTGTCATGGCATTCCTGAATTATTTTGAAAAAGAGCTCACAGTTTGTAGGGCAGCAAGGGAAACAGGCAGTGTTTCATAATGGAGAGTGTTGAAATATCACATTTTTCATTAAGTATTTTGTCCTATTTTTTTTTTCAAAAATAATTACAAGTAAAAGAGAAAAAKTATTTTTCTGGTTTCCCAGATTGTTTTCATTTGTGCCTGACAGTGCTTCATATTGTTCAGTTTCACTGTTTCTCCTGGGCTGGYAGTCAGTTCATTCCTGTTTGTGTGACTTTTTTAGACAGTGACAGACTGGAAGAAACTCTTCAAAAAAATGAAAAAGATGATTGCACAGGCTCAAAATTTGTCAGGATAACTAAGAAACAGAAACAGGACACAAAACTATGTTTAATAATGTCTATTGTTTAATTTTTAATTAATGTTACCACTTTAAATTCATACTAATTTTCTTAACAGAATCAGAGAACTGCATGATAGAAAAGAACCATTCATTTATATATCTTTTGTTTGTGCTAGCAAAATCTTCTTTTTAACCCAAATCCAGCAGCAGTGGATCCAGATGTATTGATTCACACACCAGATAAACACATGTTACAAGATGCCACCAAAGAGTTAAGGGTCAGTGTGTGGTTGGATTTTGARCAGAGATTCTTAGCATACAGACATTTTCCTCGTGGCTGTTGCTAGAGGCTGTTTACGCTTCTTGCTACTACACCAGCATGTTCTAAGTGCTCTGACTTTCAGAGACATTCAAGACTGGCTTCATGGTGCTGTGGAGTTTTCTTCATTGCCACAGATAGGCTGTAACCCAGCCTTTGTCCTGGATGGATTTGTTACTGGTAAGAATGGAGCCCGTGATGAGTTTAGTGGGGTTGTTCATCCTGTGAGCTCTTAGCAGGTTTGAACCAAGCCTTAGAGYACATGTGCATGGTACATATCATTAGCTTATATGCACATTGGAATTTTTTTTGTCTGCTCCTTCTTTTCTTGAATTGAACTCATTTTGAAGGAGCACAGTTAGATATGATGAACGTTCACCATTAGGAATGTGTATGCATCCATGCCTTTCCTTCACTCGGTGCACTGTATGCAGGGAAATGAGTGCTACAGAAAGGACAGAAAATGTAATAACAACATTGTCATAAATGGCATATGATTCTCAGTCTCACAAGTGTAACTTTGAGTTAGAAATTCAGATAACTTGAGCTGCATTAAAGAACCCTAATCAATGTATAATCAGTGTAAGCCCCAGGAACTAGGTATTTAGCTTCTACAGAGGTCCTGAGCTGCAGTCAGCCAGTTCCTCTTGGTGGCTGTGTGCTGTGATGGGGAGGTGTGTGGCCTAGAAGCCTCTCCCAGAAGGGCCTGGGAGGCTCCCACTGGACAGGTCATGCTTGTCTCCTAATGAGGAGCAGGCTTATGAAGTAATCCTTGGGTTTGTAGTTACCTGTCTCACAGATAATTGGTTCAAAGTGAATTGAACCAGTTTTCAGATTTTCTTGAAGTGGGTGTGAGAGGCCGTGCTTGTGTGAAGGCAGYGATGAATAATGGCTAGAGCACTAGGTGAAGAAGAGGGACATGRAAGGTATCTGGAGAGATTAATGAGGCTAGAAGTGAGAGTCAGGGGTAAAGAATGCATGAGAGTATGCTAGAATTCTAAAAAAGCATGTTAAATTTCTTTCTGTTTGATTGCTGCTTGCAGTTATAAGTTAACTCTAATTAGCAAGAAACTGTCATTTGGTGGTGGCAGGAAACCTGGCATTGTTTTTCCTTATCTTTGGGCACTTGCCTTTGGAACTTGAGTACTGTTTTAAGGTTTCTTTTCAAATATGAACATCTAGGATTGTTTATTTGGCTTGTTTCCAAGCAAGCTTACAATACAAAAGGTTCTGCTGCGTGGAACCAGAACAGTGATGGCAGATTCGTGAAACATCTCCTGCTTGAGGGGGTGGGGTATCTACCAGAGGTGCTCAGAGGGCAGATGGGGTGTGCACTTGGCCAGGGAGCCTCACATCCAATATCTGCTGGGAGAAGAAGGGTAAGAGCCACGTTCAGTCCCAGAACATGGAGGTAAATGTGATGGCCAGATCCTGCCTTCTCCTCAGCCACAGCTCTCCCCCGTGCTCCTGCTCTCCCTGCCTCGWGCTGTCCTGTGCCTGCTCACTGACACAATTGCTGCTCTCCCACAATGCTTCCTTTTGTCTCTCTGAACCTATATGTGCGTCTCCCTTCTCCTATTCTGTCCCTGTTCCCCAAGCATGAACAAACCCTGCTTTTCCATAACTAGCCAAGTGTTGCATGACTTTTCTTAGAARTGGCAAGAAACATTTCTTTGATACCAAGATGAGTCATTTCCCAGACTTAAGAGCTCACTCAAACACTGAGGTTTGGTAGTCCTCAACATACAAGCTCTTTTGAAATCTTGCTGGCTTACATTTTTATTCCCTATTCTCATTATCAGAAATTGATGAACTTTTGTGACTGACACTTCCTGGTATTGTTGAAGCACTTCATAAATGGAGGTGAAGAGCACTTTAGCTGTACACATCACCACAATAAATATAGATCCCCTACATACCTCCATAATAGGAAAAAATGTGTGCCTGCCCTTTCACAACCTCACACACTCGCACATACTCAGATTTRCTATTAGTGGAAGGCCCTGTTACCAGCTGAGGAACATCAAGCACTTAAATTCTGGACACCTGAGACTTAAGTCTAACTCTGTTACTGCCCTTCTCACTGACCTCGGATCAGTTGTTTCACATATCCTAACTCACTTCCATGTGTCAAATTTCCCCACTTTTTAAAGAGCTGCAAATAAATCGTATGACTGAAGTGTTACATGCTCATTCACTCATTTATTCATTCATTTAGGTTTTCCTTCGTGAAAATATGACACTGTGAAAGAGGTGTGTATCTCAGATAGTTGTGCTGGCCTTCCAGTTAGAGATTTTAATTTATCAAATCCAAACATTCATCCCATAATGGGAAGAAATACACATATGCATTATCTTCAAAATGATCCAGGTAACATTTATATATTTCTATGCTGTTGACATGTTTTTCAGCTTCATATTTTCACTAACTGCTAACACTTCCCTTCAGCTGAGTTTTGAGCTAACTCCTCCTGCTTGGCACAGCTCCGATTTTCACACACACACATACAGACACACAGATACACACTTGCAGTGAGGTGTTACCCTCCCTCTCATTGCAGTTGTGTGGCTGGAGAAGAAAGGCACAGGGACTGAAGAGTTGGGAGTGGGGAGCTRAGTTTGTTTCTCTCATGCCMRTACTGGTTGGAAAGGATTGTCTCAGCAAAGGCTTTTTTTAAAAACTTTAATTAATTTTCTGAAATAAATTTTTTTAAGTATTGCTACATCAAAGAAGTCTTATAGGTAACCCATTTTTCCGATTTTTCCTATTAGGTCATGGGTTTGTGTGTTAAATGTGGTTTGACTGTTAAGCCTGGATGTTTAGCAGACGGCTGACAGTTCARCTGCTACTTTTAAAACTGGAGCTTTGTCCCGCAGTTAACCCAGGTGTTTTTTAAAATCTTACAGTATGAGATGGCKTCTGGGCTAACAGAGTTGTGTACATGTTGCTTAAATCCTAAAACTGCCTGGGTGGAGTCCTTATCACTTTGAATCTTGTGATTTACATAACAGACTTAAACAGGTTGGTGGGTCATAGCTGCTCCAGGGCTACCCACAGAAGAGTACAGCACAATTTGCCTTCTTACCTGTGTTTTGCTCTGTRAGCTTCATATCAGCAAGACAATTAATGCTTTGGTTGCTTAACATCAGGGTAAGACAAGAAAGAAGGTGTGACTTGCAATTCTCAGACAATTAGCGTAATATAAAGGTGAGGGGGGTTCAGATGGGTAAAGGAGGTTTTATGTATTGCAGATGAGCTGTATGCCTGTACCAAATTACACCACGTGTTACAACCCTTCCTCTGCCACTTGAGAGACTGAAAATTTCCATTCTGAGAACAGCAGTGCATTCCAGCCAGGACATTAATGTGTGGGATTATGCCCTAGGCACGTACSGGCAGTGAGGTGCACAAGTTTGTGAGATACACTGAAAGTGGAAGTTTAGTATCCGGCCTTCTCGTGAGGCGTAATTAATTCTTGATTCATGTTGAACCAAGCAGAATAAAGGGGCCACAATCCTTGCAGAAGTTATGCATTGAAGATGATATACTTATCCCAACATCTTTTGTTTATCAGTTTGAAACTGGAAGTTATGTATCTACATAGAATAATGTTTGTAGGTACAGCTAAAGAGGGAAAGAAGAAGGTAAAAACACTCACTCACTGTGGGGTGGTGTTTATCCCAACCTTCTGAGCTCTGCAGTGTATTCTGTTKCCAGGGATGTCAGTCAAGCAGGAAAAATTGAAGTTGATTTCTTTTGTGCAACAGCTGCAGAACCAGGAGATGCTGAGGGCAATGGTGAAGAAAGCAGAGCTGGAAATCAATGGCAAAGTGATTGAAACAGTGAAGAGGCTTGAAGATCCTGTGCAGCGACAGCGCAACCTGGTGGAGCAAGAAAGGCAGAAATACCTCAACGAAGAAGAAAAGATTGTAAAGAAGTTATGGTGGGTTGAGAAACATCTTTGGATTTATTGCTTGTGTCTCTCTTTTTATTTCATAAAGCAGAAACTTCTATCACTGTTCCATTTAAACTGCACCTGTGTATGTTTTATTTATGTTTCCTCACTGGGTATCACATGGGCTGTTCAACTGTGTCTGTGGTGTTCAAACCACTGGTCCTGGGACCAGTGGGAGTCCTTCTCAGCACAGYCCCCTGGGTAAGTCCCAGCAGTTTCAACCTCTTAGAAGTCCCCTGTAAAGGGACAGATGACTGTAAGGACCRTGACCATCCCTGTATTCTGAAAGCTTCCCCCTATCCTAGTTCTCCCCTTCAGCCTTATGTATTATGCWTTAGGGAAGGAGGGAGGAATTTCCTCAAGAGCAAAGGGATGCAAGGGAAGGTAATGAGTTTGGCTTTAAGTATAAAAATCAGATTTCAATAGTAAATGCTTTGGCTATTGCATGGGAGAGGTAGGGGAAGCTCAAATAGAGGATTGAMATTTAATTACAGTCAGCAATGCCAGTCCTTGTCTAAAAGAGACTCAATGAGATTTCTGTCCACTTAGCTGCTTACCTTTTGCTGTTGTTATGTAAATGCCCTTTGGAAGATTCTGGGGTTTTTYCCCCAGAACTTTGGCCCACCAAGACTGGTGGGGTCAAGTTGTTTGTTTAAATCCATGTTCAGAGTCAACAGGAGGCAAGATAAAGCTGAAATTAATAAACAATTTAACTAATTCTAACACATTTGCAGGATGTTATATAACTAATTATTTCTCATCATTGCATTTATTTCACACCTGAAGAATTGCTCCATAATAGAAAAAWCCTTTCGAGTCAGCTTGTCATTGGAAATTATGATTGAAGAGCCATAAAATAGTTATTGATGGCTGAAGAGAGTAAATCCTTCCTGTTGATCAATGTWTTGTCAGATTAATACTTTTTGTAATAAAAAGGGTATATCTGTAAAGACAATGKAGGGTGTTACTAAGGGAGAGGCCTCTGAAGAAGGTTGAATGTGCAGTAGCAGTCCATGCTTTTGTGTGTAATYCTCTCAGCTGGTTTGTAGCCTTAAGTAATGACCTTCCTGTTCCTCACTTTACTCCTGTGTACTGCAGTGCTAAGTTCCTAGGTTGTCTTTTCTCTGTGGAAAAAACAATGTGTGATGGCTGTTTATGRCATTGCCTCATAAAATTGGTACAAAGTGAGGTCAGGTGCCAGTGGCATTCACTGTTACAGCTGCTCATTAAGGGTATGGCTTGGATTGCAATACTGTTCTGTTTTATCAGGTTTTGGAAYTTTTCCTGTTCACAGAGTTTCTGCTACTTCTGTGCTATTTTGTTTGTTAAAGTTGCAGGAAAATGTCATAAATCATTCAAAAGTTACTTCACGCCTTTTAGAGACATGCTAGAAACAAAAATTTACTTTTCATCTCTTGTGTCCAGTGAGATTCCTTTGTCATGTATTTGCTCATTTGCAGGGTCAGAGCCCCCYCAAAAAGCACATCTGACCACAATACTTTAATTTCAGCAGCTGATGGCTGTTAATAGCAAAGAGCATATACAGCACAAAGTTACACATCAACTCTCACTGAGAGTATTGAGAAAAACGTTAATATTCTGTATGGGCATTTACAACTAAACTGATCCCACTGCAGATGTATAAACAAGTGCAAAGCAACAGGGCACAAAAATTGCCATATTCTAAGATTTCAGGTGTCATCCTCTTGATCTTTTCCAAATCATAGGACAGAATCAGTAGACTGGCTTTATGTGAGACACTGGAGCCTAAGGATTACTGCAATATTTACAAAAGTGTATTTACTACTCYGAGGTGGTAAATCTTAGCTTTAAATGTCCTCTTTTCTGCAACATTTCAGGATTATTGCTTGAGCAGGGAGGTTGGACCAGATGATACACTGTGGTGCCTTCCAACCTTACCTATTCTGTGATATAAGAAAATCAAAATATTGGCAGTTTCACGTGGCAGACAACAGAAATGTTGGTGTACATTTCAGAGCAAGCTTCCTGTTGAGCAGCTCTTCATAATGGTGCCTACAGAAGTGTGCCCATGTGTGTCACAGCTGTGGCAGGATTACAGTTCTGAGATAGCAAATGAAATCTGTCAAACATAGTGTTTATGTACGCTTGTAACCGTGAAATACACACTCAGAATTAAATGTGTAGATTTTTTCAATGTAGTCTTTTGACTCAGCATTAGAGATTTTATTTATAACACATATAGATACTAGATTTAAAATTTACCAGACCAAGGGCAAATTATGATGCTATGTCACATTGCCTAATGAAGTATTTATGCCATAACAAGCATGTTAGAGGTGTGACCACTCTATGTTGTAGATTATTTTAAGCACTTTAATAGAAGGGTTTTATAAGCACAGCATTTAAATTATAGCCACATCCAGTCTGTTCAGCTGGATAGGATCCATAGTGAAKTACAATTTATACTTTGTTAGGAAAAGTATCCAATTTTTTTAATAATAATAACCATGCTCCATGAAAACAAAACTTCTCTTAGCAATCTTGGRGAGCTACTAGTACCAGATACTTGGGAAAGGATATCAGAAGAATMTCTTTCGTTTGTTTTTGAATCTTTCATCTGTCAATCAATCCACAAACTCTTAAATAATGCACAGCCAAATATTCACCCTCGCCATACTAGTCATTATATTACACTCTGCCACTCCTTTTCCACTCCCTTTTCCCCCACTCATGCCTTTTCCATCCTGAGAARTCTTAATCTGCTTAAGTTAACCACCTTCTAGGAGTCTTTCTGTACATTTTTTCACGCTGTTGCCTTTCTCTCTGCCCTTTCTACTCTGGTGTACAGCTGTGGGATGGGGATGGGGAGACAGGAGAGCCCTGCTCAGCTCTGCCGGACACGGGCACGCTTGACCTTGTGCAGGGGCACACTGTGACCTCCCTGTCCTCATGTTCCACAGGAGCTTTACATTAAAAATCCAGCATCTCACTCAAAAGGGATGATTTTCAGTTCCTAAGTTCATAGCTGTGTAAAACCTTAGGGTTTTGGGAGGTTATTTGTTTTAGGTGGGGTTGACTTTGCTTTTATTTCTCCTCTACTCATGAGCTCTACTTTACATGTATTAGGAGTTCATCTTTGGTGTTTTCCTGGTCCCTTAGTTCCAGATGGTCCATCTGCAGTCCTCTGCAGCTACCTTTTATTTGCATTTCCCTGAATAATATAATAGCCTTTTGAGACTTTTTTTTGTTATATTATTCATCCTGTTTTCTAAATTATTTATGGTGAAAAGCAGCAGCTTTAGCAGTGATCCCTGTGGAACCCACCAGCAAAGTACATCCATTGAGTTAGCTGTTCATTGATCCCTTATCTTTACTTCAGTGCTTTATCCATGAGAGAATTTCCTCTCTTGTCCCATGGCAACTTTGCATTCTTGAAAGCTTTTCCTCAAACACCTTGCTGAARGCCTTTTGGGCTATACTGTGTCCCCATGCTTCTGTTGTTTCTTTGTGGATTTGTGAGACTTACCTTCTTTTTATACAAACCACATTAATTCCTACCTAACACAGTGTATTTATCCATTGTCCATTGATTCTTTACTGTTTGTTCTTTATTTTGATACCTATCCTTTACACCTTTACAGTCTAGGTGTCAGTCCAACAGGCATACAGTTCCCTGGCTGTTTTTAAAAAATTATTTGTATCATTTATGACACTATYCACTAATCTGGTACCAAAGCAATTTTAATCAAGAAGTTAGATGCTTAGCATTAATAGTTCAGCTGTTTCAACTTCAAGCTGCTATCGAACTCCAGGGCAAATACCATCTGGTCTGGGTGATTTGTTACCATTAATTTTGTCAGTTTGTTTTATAACCTGTTCTACTGATACTGCAATCTGAGGCAGTTCCTCTGAGGCTTTTTTTGCCTAAAGAAAGATCTCAGCATAGCAGTTGCCTCAGATTCCCCATTTACAATATAGATGCAGCRAAATCATTTATCTTACGTTAGCTTTCTGAAACTGCATTAAGGTGCATGTCTTGCTAATTTGCTMAGGCCAATCTATAAAGCCAAGTGTTTTCCCCAGTGAGAGAAAAGAAATTCTGGAGACCCCTGAATCTGTTTCAGACCCTGGGTCCTAAGGGATGAAGTTTCTTTTCTCTTGCAGTAATTCCCTGTGTAATTTTAGGATATACTATCTATACTTTGATAGTATAGATAGAATCAAAGGGGTTTGTTATGACCTTTCCATTKCTGCTCAAAGAACAAAGGGGAAAGTGAGCCACTGTCAGCCACCTGGAAGTCCTTCTTTTATCCCTACATTTCAAGCAAGCATCAATGTCAAAACGTTGTCATATGTTCTGTGTTTTCCTTTCTCTTCTTTCCACACCTGAACAAATTTAAGAGTCTTTTTCCTTTTTCTTGCCTGGTAGATGCAAATATCTGAGAAGCTGTTTTTCCAGTGCTGTTCTGCAGAAGGGAGGAGGGAAACCCCATGATTCCTAAAGCTGCACTGCCTAGCCTCAGTGCCAGCTCCAGGGCATAAAGACTAGGGAGGATGCATGGCTGCAGAGCACCGTCCTGTAGAGCAGGAGCCTTTGCATTGTAGTGAGTGACAGAAAGGCAGATTATTTTTCCAGCTCCTTGCTAGAGTGTGTCTGTGCCCTTTATTGCAAAGGCAGGCAGAGACAGCAGATGTCTGCATTACTGCAGCCTCTTCCACTGGAAAAACACCCTTAGAAGYGTTCCCTTGCTGCCACCGTGTGGTCCAGTGGATTGTTTTCTGTGAGTCTGCTGCTGGGAATTGGCCTTCCCCAGCTTTCTTAAGGCAGTCTTTGGGAGAAATGGGAATAGGATCATTTACCTCCACTTGTTTGTGATCYGTTCAGAAGCAACTTATGATTCTCAATTTAAAATACTGGGAAAGGTGAGAAGGAAGCACCAGATGGAGCTGGAGGAAGCACRGGATTGCCATGGTTGGAAAAAACATCTGAAGTGATTCATTCCTGAATCCAGGTGCTGAGCAAGAGCTGCACACARTGCCCACTTGATGTTTCAGTCTGGCTATTCATGGAAACAGGATCCTGTATCCTGTCTGGCAGGACTCAGCAGATAAACACGGTTGCCTCAAGAGGGCTTTGGTGCCAGTTTTTGGGTTGTTTCTTAGCAGTTGGGCACTCCTCTGCATGTCATCAGCAATGCTGACACCAGTACAGGGTGCAGTGGTGCAGTGTGTCTGCCCTTCGAGCGCTTGCATCCCCGGAGGGATCCTGGCTGTTCCATGTGTTCCTCCAACCCCATCTGCCCTTTGTTCCATGTGTTTCCCCCACCCTCAGCTGCTTGAGGTCAGGATGCTCTGCCCCTCTGCAGCCTGTCMCAGAAATCAATGGTTTGGGCTAGTTACAAGCCTGTTCCTATGCTGTGAGTGTCCAGCATTCTCACCTTCCCTCATGGTATCCTGTTGTTTGTTTAGCCCRTGGTGTCAGATTCAAAGGTGCCACAGCTGAAGATTCTGGTTTAGTTTACTCGATTCGTTTACATATATTTACTTGCAATGTGAAAGTCCTGCTTAAATTTTCTGTCCACATTATTTCTTTTGCCAGTGAGCTGGAGACATTTGTTGAAGACCTGAAGAAGGACTCTGCTGCTTCCAGCAAAGCAGTTACACTGAAAGATGTTGAGGATGGAGCCTTTCTTTTGCGYCAAGTGGGAGAAGCTGTTGCTACCCTGAAAGGTATGTACTTTTTATTTTTGTTTCTTTTCTTTTAGCCACAGAGAACAGTTGCGCCTTTGATCTGGAGGCATTAACTTTCACTTCCAAAAAGATTTAAAGCTGGGATTAGGGAGCTTGCTGCATGGCCCCTGGAGAGAGATAGACATTCAAGTAATTGACATTCACCGTTYACATATCTCGTCTGTTACTGCCCCGGGCTTTTATCATTTCCTCTTCAGCTTCACAGCTGTTTTCTTTGCAGGAGAGTTCCCGACATTGCAAAATAAAATGCGTGCAATCCTGCGGATCGAGGTGGAAGCTGTGAGGTTCCTCAAGGAAGAGCCACACAAGCTGGACAGCCTGCTGAAACGTGTGCGCAGCATGACCGATGTCCTTACCATGCTCAGGAGGTGACTTGGTTTGTTTTTTTCCTTCAAGCTTAAAGAATTTCCTCAAGCAGGGCTGGAACAGCTTTTGGGTTTGTGTTCTCCCCATCTCCCCTGGCATTCTGAGAAATTCAGCTTACTTGCAGTATTTATAGATTATTCTTAGAGCTCTCTCAAGGGAAATGAAATTAGCCTTTCCTGTGCTCTGTGCAGTGAGTCTGTTCTGACCAACAGCCTCAGTCATCAAGATCATACAAATGAGAACAGATGCCTCTCAAGTCAGCACTTMCAGATTTTGGAAGTACCTGGATGAGAAAACTTAGAGTGGCAACAGTCCCGTATCTGAGGGATATAACTCTATATCTAACTCTGATGTAGATAACTCTAACTGATAACTCTAACTCTAGGAATTTACAGCAATTTAAGCTAACAGAAACATTCTCYGACACTGAAAGGCTCATCCCCCTAAAATGTAACAGTAAGAAAACAGGAAAAGAGTCTAAGTGAATAAAGGTATCCTAACCTTCTGAACAAATACGTTTCTGAAGTAATGCAAGTTCTTTTTCTCTTCTTTGCAAGGAAGATGCATTAAAGAAAGTTGAAATATTAGATAAAATTTATGTCCACAAAGTGCCAGTGTTTACCTATATTTGTCAGAATATATGAGCAGCAAATGATTGCTGAGTTATGTGACTCATGGGCATTGGATTTGATTGCTGCTCAAAACTGTCAGTTGTGATGGTCTCAATTTTACTTCAATTACAAGAAAATGTAAGTCATAAGCTTATTGTCCCTACCATTATTCTAAGGAATGTAAAGTTGCCAGTGTCTCCATATGTCCTGGAAAATATGTAAAATGGATTTGGCAGTACTGGCAGATGGATAAAATGGTTTATGTAACAGGTTTCCTAGGAGCCACCACTTATTTTTCCACACAGACAAACATCTATATCTTTTCACATTAGTTTCTTTTGTTAAAAATTACTATAATTACTTCCTACCTTGCAAAGAAAAATAGAACAATGAGCTATGCAAAGCTCCAAGGCAAAGATTTACCAAAATATTTCTTTTCAGCAAATTGCATATTAAGCCTCATAAAGTCTGTTTCAATAATGAGAAAATTGATGGCATTTGAATAGCTTGCTAGACTCAGAAGCTCAGACATTTCACAGCTAGCTGCCAGAAATAGTTGCTTTTTTACATCCTCAGCTCATCCTACCCCACACTCTTGACAGGCAATACCTTTGGGAAGTATCATTTGAGACAGAGCCCTCATTTGAARGCTCTGTTTTGGCGAGGTGCCAGACTGCTACCTCTCATTATGTACAGCTTCACTTCTCTGTGCCGATAGTCCAGGAACGTCTTGTTTAGCTAGATAACACTGTAKATAGTTTAATCAACTGATCTCCATTCTCACTCTAAAATCAACCCACTGTAACTCGTGGCTTGGTCAGAAACTGCCAGAACATCAGTGAAGTTTTGTAAACRCTTTAGCAGGCAGAACCATCTGAAYTAGAGTAGCCTCTTTGAAGTTCTGAGCCCGTGACTCTGAGAGAAAGCTATAAAATCACACAGCTGAGAGCATCAGATAGTAAATCCCCACCATTTGGATTGTTTTGATGGAGGTACTTTTTCGTTGCAAGAGTTTATGTTCACACGTTGCTCACGACTGGCCTGTGCACTAACCATGTGTTCAATTTGGCTGGGCAGGCATGTTACAGAAGGACTGCTGAGGGGTGTGGATCCATCCCAAGCCGTGCCATACTCTGCTATGGAGAAGTCCCCTGCAGCTGACACTCTGAAGARCCAGGAGGAGCACAAGGGCACGCAGGGACAGACACAGCCAAACGTGCCGGCGGTCCCGTCCGAGGCGCTGGTGTCATCAGTTAAGTCCGAAGTGCTCCCGTTCTCAGCCCTGACCGTGCACCACGTGCAGAGCTCGCCCGTTGTCATCCATCAGTCCCAGCACTCCTCAGCCCTGCTCAACCACGGCCAGGGCTCCCCCTCTGCAGGCGGTCACAGCGAAGGTGGCCACCCCTCGGCCACCCCGCCAGCCCCGCTGCAAGAGCCCACGGCAGCGTCCCAGCCCACACAAGGCACCCCGGCACCGCAGGGCTCTGTCAATGGCACCACCATGCAGAGCCTTTTCATTGAGGAAATTCACAGTGCAAGTACCAGAAATCGAGCTGTGTCAATTGAGGTACGGGGTATTCTACTCAACCAGCTGTCCTCTCTTTGGGTCTGAGCTCCCAGCCTCACTCTTGAGGCTGCAGGTGGGACTTTTCAAATGCATTCCGGGGATTTATGTGTTTAACCACTAATTACACTTTACTTCTGAAGAAACCCTCTGATTTTGCCCCTGCTCATTGCAGAAGTGTTGAACTAGATGACCTGTAAAGGTCCCTTATATCCCAAACTATTCTATGATTTTAAATGCAACAGAAAAATTACATGTAATCAAAATTAGGTAACTGTGGTTTTTAAAGTTATCTTCATTGGAAAAAAAATTACGGTTCTATTTTAGAAATTTTGAAATACCTTATTTTTGACTGATAGCATATCATTCTCTGGCAACACTTGCATCAGTGGATTTCATTCACTCTTTACATCTCCATATCCCTTATTATGGAGAAGTAAAAGTGAAAGAGTATGAAGCTCCAGTGGTTTCACACAGAGATATTGAGAAAACCTGTGGGTTTTCTCAATATCTGTGTGATATTGAACTGTTGGTGAACTGTTGTGTCTTATGACAGACATSCACCTTAATCACCTGTATGATATGGTAAGGTAAAGACACAGATTTAAATTTTGCCTTTGTTCCTTTAGTGAGCAGTGGCCACTATCACTYTGTCATGTGTTTGTGCCAAATCCAGCACAATACAAGTCAGAGCAGTGCACAATTACTGTTCATGTATTKCCTTTAGTTAATCACTAGAACTGGATGAGCCTGTGCATACTGACCWGTAATGTTTACACATGGATTTTATTTTTAAGTAATTGATCACAGTGGAAATCTGAAAAATAAATAGATGCTTTGCTGGTTTTGTCTAGAAAGCTGAAAAGAAATGGGAAGAGAAAAGACAAAATCTYGATCACTATAATGGAAAGGAATTTGAAAAGCTCTTGGAAGAGGCCCAGGCMAATATAATGAAGTCAATTCCAAACCTGGAGATGCCTCCCCAGCCAGCAACCCTGCCTAAAGGGGATGCAGCAGAAAAGCTAGAAGTCTCAGGTAAGGTTTGCTAGAGTAAATGGGGCTTAAGAATCRCATGTCTGGAAAGGAGAGGTTATTTTTCTGACTTTCTAGAATGTTTTCAGTTTATAGATTTCTGTGATCTTGACGAAGGACAAAATAATCTCCAAATATACAAAAATCTGCTTTAAAAAAAAAGAATAATTTGCTGTGTGTGAATAGAGCACAATGTTGGAAGTTGCAAGCTGCAAGATCCAGGTTAGGTGATTAGGAAAAATCCTCATGAAGATAAGGGAAGTGAAGCTCTGAAGCTTCATGAGGCAATGAGGAGGATGCAAGATCCCCATTACTGGGTAAATGGCTTAGACTAGCACTGAACTGGAATTATATAGGTAGAGTGACTTGGTGGTAGCAAGATGGTGAGATGTTTTTTCAGCCCTATTTCTTTCACAATTTAACATACAAATCCATGTCTGAATTTATTTAAAATCCAAGGAGCAAAGAAGATGGTTCAGCCAAACCTTGTATTTGTCCCATTAGCCAGACAGATTCAGCTGTAAAATTCTTGCCCAGCTACATGTGCAGGAGCCAGTCTGGCTCAGTGTCTGACAGGCAAGTGGAGACACTGTGTGGGGAGCACAGAACCTGGCTGCCTTCTGCCCACACCCCCAAGTGATTTTCAAGGGAATATCCCAATCGTCTCCTTTTCATATCCGTTATGGAACTTTTATGCAGTAGTTCCTCTATCCTTGTTTATGCAATTTGCATCCCCTTGCTGTGGCAGCAAGCTCCCATCTTGTGAAGGAGCTTTCCTTCATCTGTTTTAAACTGGTATCTTAGCAGCTTCACTGAGTTCCCACAAATTCTAATATGCTGCAATTTGGCAAACAACAGCTATTCATTTCCTTTATAAAATCATGGAGGCAGTGGATAAACCTTTATCATATCCTGGAGCTCTCAGCCTGCCCCACAGATTTCAAAGARAGAACTTTCTGCCTTTCTGGTCCCTCCATCCAGGCCAGCTCTCCCTCCCCAGGCTAGATTGAATTACCCTTGTTTAACTCCTCTGTGTCCTCCTGRAGCTGTGGAGGTCAGAGCTCATGCTGCACTCAAGGTGTTGGCATGCCAGCGTAATAAAAAACTGAAAAACGGTGCCCTAGGGCTCGTGTAGACAAATTCATATAGATTTGGGGAGGAGTGTTTTTCAAATCCAGCATTTTGTTCTGGRTGTACCTTTGACACTGCCAAGTTGTGGCTTCTTGGATGTTTCACAACATACATGTTTAAAATAAATTCTGGTGAACCTCATAAAATAATTTTAGAATTCTGGCACCGTTCAGTGAGATTACTGGCTATCAACACCATTAGCTTGTATAATATGTGGCATAAATAGAAGAAGCCAGTGAAAATAAGTACCATATGGGAGCAGTGAGCTGTGACATCTTAAAAAGTGCAGAGCACAGTAACTGAGAAGTTTTGTAAGTSGCACAGTTAGCTAATCCTCTTCTAGAACACAACTTTGCACAGTGTGCAGCCAGCAGATTAAAAACAAGTGATGAGATTGAGACATTTGCCTTCTGTTGTGCATAATGAGTCCTGTAAAAGTAACATAAGTAGGGGAACAGCAAAACTTCTCTTTAATATCTGATTAAATGTCTCACATACCACTCAGCTCTTCTATGACTGAGGATGGAAAGTTCAGTACCAGCAGACCTGAAAACTGAGAATCACAAGAAAAGACAGACCACCTATCTACCAACCACAATACATGTTGGCCATAAATTAGCAGATCCCTCTCTTGGCTCAACTGCAGAACCCAGACAGGTCATGTTGCAGATTATGCTGTCTTATCCATTCTCCACACAGARCCTTGCCCAGTGAACTCTTTTTTTCTTTCTCTGCAGAGCACAAAGCAAAATAAAATGATACACTTTATACAGTCTTTCAGATGACTCTGTAAATATTTCTTTAACGTCTTGACTCTAACTCATCTTTACATCAAGATTGTTCAGTGAAAAATTCGGAGATTGTTTCTATCATGTGGGGTAGAAATTGGTCTCCTTCATCTCTTTTTTTGCCTTCATATGTGAGAATGCCCTGATTTTTGCAAGTGATGAGTGATCAGTAGCTTCCATTAAAGAGAGTTTATCTGACTGCAGAGACTGCCACAAGGCAGGCATTATTATTTTGAAACCTTTTGGATTTATTTTGGTAGAAGTGGAAGTCTCTRTGGTGGGAGCAATTAATTCCAGTCTATCCGTGCCTTTTGAAAAATGCTGCAGTTTAGTGAAACAGCTGGTGACAAACAACTCCCATTTTGTTCACAGAAGTGCTGAGCCTTTTGGCACCAAAAAAGGTTCCATAAAAGTGTAGGTTTTGTTCATGGGCATTCTCAGGCTTAGTGAGTTAAACTTGTTCATTTTTACCCCTCTTTAAATATGCCAGGAAAAAAAAGACAGAATAAAACCTTCCTCACAATTTTCTTCCTCCATTTTTCCCCCTTCCCATTTATATTGGGAATATATAATTGTTTAGTAAATAAAATAGAAATCCAGCTTTTAAGTTTTATGATTAGCCCAGAGTCACTGCACTGACCATCAGCAAACCCGATCACAACTTCTACTAAATAACTCCAGCTAAGGGATGTGAGGGGGATTAGCATTTTGATAACCAATGCACCTACCACACTTAGTGACAATATTTCTTCCCTGTGTTCCTCCTTTTTATTTCCCATTTTGAAGATGCAGATGGATGAGTGTCTCAGAGATGTAAATGAGATGGTAGGAATAATATTTTTGTGCCTTCTGTGTCTCTCATCCAACCTTGCTCTCATTAAGTGGGAGAAAAACTTGGAAGTCTTGCTGTCAGAATCACTACCAGTTTGAGGGTAATGGGTTGTGCTCATTAAAAGGGGTRGGGATTTGCAAAGGCCCTACGTCACAGTCTGCTAAACACCATCTTAGAGAATTACTCTGATTTTACAGCAGAAGCACATCTGATGTAATTAAAAATGGAGTGGTGTGTATTGAGCAAAGAAGTGGTCTAATGTAAAGTGAATCTGGAAATTCACTCTTCTTGCAATCCTGCAAGTGAGTGCCAGATAACCAGGGAGRGAGATAATACAACGAAACATTTCTTTAAGCTTAAGCAGCTTCAAAGAACATTTGAACTAAGGAGTCAAAGATGAGTCTGGGTCAGATAAGGGCTCCATGCAGTCCCCAGGGCCAGCTGGAGTGCTGGAGGAGCCTGACAGAGCCCCAGGAATTGGCAGTTATGCAATATTTTGCCCAGAGGGAACACTTAGCCCTAAACAGCTGGGTAATCCCAAAAGAAGGACGTTTTAGCTTTCTGGATTATATTTATTCCAGCTGTTTATATAATGCTGAGTAGCTGCAGGAAGGTCGTTCTTTTGCTCTTGAAAACAAACATTGTAAACAGCAGTGTGAAAACAGTGGCTGTTGCCATATTTATGRTGCTTAGCCTGTAACCAGAAACACACAGGGACAGGTCATGAGCAGGGTAATGCTGCTTCTGGAAATAATGCTGTCCAGGGACATGAGGAGGAGGAAATAGCARTGATGGGGAAGTATCCTCAGGGACAATGCCAGTTTCTCAAACTGGTCTTCTCTAGGAAGACTCCTCAGAAAGCAAGGGCTGGCTCTGCTTGGCCTTTGCATTTGGTGTTTGAATCTTCTTGGGTTAGCAAAATATATAGGGGGCTCTTGCATGATAATTCAAAGGCAAAACTGTGCATTCCTGGAATTACAGCAAGTTAAGTGAAAATAAATGCTCCCTTAGAAGAGGAGCAAGTACAGTTGTCCCTGGTGATCCCCTGCCCTGCTCAGAGTTGAGAGGACCCACTGAAATGCAAAGGTGGMAACTCTAGAGTACTGCTCACATTTTCATGCAGCCTTTGTGTGAGCTTAGCCAGTTGTRTCCAACTATGGGATGGACAGAACCCTTCAGCTGCTTGCACCTTGCCAGCAGCACCTCCCARGCAAAGCAGAAACGTGTTCTGGTTGCTTCAGAATTGCTGAGAACAAGGAGAAGCCCCCAGGTTGGTGTCTCACTGGATTCCATGTCAGTGGCCTTCCTGTCAAAGGAGACTGAGGGCACCATCTGTGACTGGGTACCCACAGCCTGCACCTTCCATGCTTCTTTACACGTGTGTTCTGCTTTCCCATTTGTGCACCTAAGGCTGACACCCAGCCACAGTGTCTGGAGGACAGGAGTTTTGCTGAAAATCTCTGGGTGCAGTGATCCAGTTTTGCTGTGCAAGTACAGCACTGTTTCATTCGAGGCAGTTACCCCTGAATACCAAATGTGTTTCTGTTTGTGTATTCAGCAACAGGACCTTTCAAGACATTTTGTCCTTTCCAATCAAGACAGGTRTGCAAACACTATTTTCCTCTCCTTCACCCGTGCTTACTGTGTGCTGCTATGTTTGCCTGCAGAGGAAGCTGCTGATGGAGAACAGGACAATGACAAGCTGACCAAGTCCCCACCTCCTCCGCCTCCGCGGCGCAGTTACCTGCCAGGGTCAGGGCTGACCACGACCAGRTCAGGAGATGTCATCTATACAGCCAGAAAAGAGGCTGCTGCTGTCAAGGTGAGATGGTTCACACTCTGGGCAGCCAGGCTCTTGATGAGAGGTTGGCATAGAGACAAGACACAGGCTTGGGCTTAAAAACCACAAAACAAATTGAGGCAGAGCTAATTCCTGGGGAGCTACTGCAACTGCTTACCAGGGTGCACTTGTGGCAGGCCAAATGAACAAGTAAGATTTGATCAGTTCTGTTTACAGGAGACTTGCTGCTCTTATCTCCTAACAATGCAGAAGGCAAGTCACAGGCTGCTTTCATTTAGAGCAGTAAGAAGATTAAAAATAAAAAAAAAAAATTAAAAAAAAAGAAGCATGCCTTAAACAGATGGGGAAGATCAGCTCAGATTTGAGAGTGTTTTTACAGAAATGTYGCAAATTAGTTTCTTTGGGCTTGTTTTCCCCATCTGTTCTGGGGAAGGAACTGGAGGGAAGTCCAGCTTAGGAAGCTTTTTAATCTGTGCACATACATATAATCACATCAGCAGTATTGGTTGCTTTTGAACTGTTGAAATAGCAGGAAGGGGGATTGCAAGAGGGGAATTTCAGTAGTGTTGAATTTTTGGTGTTTGCTTTGCACCAGGATGGTTCAGCTGTGTTATCTGTGCTTTCTTATCCCCTTGTAGGAATGCAGTGAAGATGCTGGGCAAATTGCACAACCCAAAGCCCCTAAAGAGGATCAGGCATTGTCTCGGAGCACAGGGCATGCTGTAGTACCAGCTGCAAAAGATGAAGAGGAAGAGGAAGGAGATAAAATAATGGCAGAATTACAGGTATGCCTTTGGGATTGTACAAGAGGACACCTGTGCCCCGCATCACTTCTAGGGCCTYAGTGCAATTTCTAGCTCAGAACATGAAGGAAATTAAGTCTGCTAGCCTCACCTGGCACCACTTTTTTGCACTGAGTGGTACACTTTTTGGAAGTACTAACAAATTTTGTTCAAGAGGTCTGGAGCTGAGAGAGTGGTCRAGAATGCAGTAGCTGCCACTGGAGAAGTCTGCACATGCAGATGGGACAAGCGARATATTGGGGTGCATTGGGTGTGGTTGTCCCTGGCCTGGTGTTGCTCACCTGGTACCAGACTGGCAAGGTGCTGAGAGCCCGTCATCTCTGTTGAGTTTGGTGGGCACAGAGAATAAGTGGGTCTGCTCCTGRGGGGCAGAGTTTCCCTGGAATGTTTGAACACCGAGATATTGCCCCATCCCTGTGGTGGAACTGGAACATTGCCAGGGGCATAGGGAAGGGCTCTCTTGCTGGTCCTTGGCTTGACAGGACAGTTTACTTTGGTCATGGCGATGCTGCAGTAAATGCCAACTATTCCTGCCACCATCAGTGAGCTCCAGCTTCCCAGGGGCACCCTCTGTCCCCTGYTGTGTCCACATGAGGAAAGGAGATGTGGATCAGCGTCACTGGGTATAACTTTTGGTGATCTRGAGTGCTGTCACAACATGAGGTGATCCCTGCTGTCCACCTGCCAGRTGGGCTGGGCACTGCCCAGGGAGGGTTTGGAGCACAGGACAAGGGCACTGAGCAGTAGCTGCCCCTTCCCTCAGCTCTCACCCTCCAGTGCTGGTCTGCAGGGACTGAGGGCAGCAGTTTGTCCTTGTCCCTGCTCCGTGTGCTGATGGCCAGTGAGACAGRAGAGCTGGGGAYACAGAAGCTGTGACAGCATCTCTGTCTCTAGGGAAGCAACCCTCTGCCTTGCAGCTGGGAATGAAGTGGAGGTTGTGGTCTGGAAAACGGGGGCTGAGGGGAGCAAAGGAGGAGAATAGGCATGGTTACTCAGCAGGGAATGAATGGGGGTTTAAATGCAAGTTTTGGGGGACTAGCAATACTMATTTTAAACCAATACCAAATACCAGGTATATTTTAGCAGTTTAACAGAGTATGGTGTTTAGAAAGGGCAAATTGCCTGATCTAAGACCTACAGGCTYTTAGTCTGATATCAGTCATAGGCAGAAACATGGAAAATGAGATCTAGGATCCCATCATTGCAGAACTAAAGGACAGACATAAACAGTTATGCGCTCGTAAGCACAAGGTAATGGAGCAGAGCTGTCAAAGCAAACAACACCCTTTGATCAGGTAATGGGTTTGACTGCTTAAACTGAATTTTATACTCATAAACATTTTAGTAAGGCATTTGATSAAACATCACACAACATTCTAATAAAAATCTGGCACCCCAGAGTACACCAAAAAACCAGCCCTAACACACCATATTTGAGAGCTGACCTCGATGCAGGTGTTCATAGCAGGTCTCATAAGGTGCAGCAACAGGCCCAGTGTCTCTCTCTGTATTTTCATCAAGAGCCTGGAAATACRATTAAAATCCTTACTGTGTAAATCATCCTAATTCAGATCTGTGAACTATGAGGGCAGAGGGATGGCAGCAGTCACTTAATGAACAAAAAAGTCCACCTGGAGAACAGCAACACCTAGGCCAGGCTACAACTGCATGTCTTGGAAAGAAACAGGATTTGCAGTAACAAGTTGACAGGAGCTCCCAGGTSAATTTTTGCTGTTGCCACAAAATTGTGTCTGCTTCAGGTGTAGATGTGAGAACGTGGAGTGWTTTTATCTCTATGTACAGGATCAGTGAGATCCACACTGTGCTTCTGCATCCATGACTAGCCATGTATCCCCCATTTGAAAAGCCTGGTAAGAATATGAAAGTTCAGAAGAGACTTGAGTACAATGTGAAGATTTTTAATGTAGCAGGAAAAGGCATCATCATAATCAGTGGTTATAGCACAAACTATTTGGAGACTGTTACAGATATTTCAGAGCAAAGGTGATAAAAAAATACCAAAGGGAAAAAGCTTTTTTGACACTGAAGCCTGAAGGACTTTGAGGATGCTTACCTCAAACCCACATCGCTGGTCTCACAAATGGGTAAGTTGGGGAAAAGTCCATATTCTGTATGATAAGGAGCAAGAATGTATTTTCTCTTGGTTTCATGTCATCTGAAGTACTCTAGTCTATTAACATACAACTAGGATGTAATGGAAAAGCAGAAGAAWGGCTACATCCTGATTTTTTGCACTGGATTTTCTTTGTTATCCTTACTTTTCTGATTTTGCATAAACATGCAACACATATGAAGAATACAGTGTTTGAAGAACAGGCCTGATTCTAATCTGTAATCAGGGCTGTTAATTTCTTGTGTTGCCAGGATTCAAATAATTTCCCGAATATATGGTATAAAAATCTAATCTTAGCTCATGTCACGGTGTGTCTGRCTCCTGTGAGCACTCCCCCTCTTCACTGTGTTCTTCTTGTATATCTCACCAGGGCAGGCCWTGTGCCAGTAGAAGCCTACAGAAATTCTGGTGAGGCACACTGGCAGCCTGCCCTGCACAATGGCAGTGGCTGTGATAGTTTTGCTCCTCCAGATCTGGGAGCCAGTTGGATAGAGAAATACAAAGGAAATGAAAGGAGAACAGCAAAACAAATGGCTGAAAAGTTGGAGCTGTGCCCTGGGGGACACATAGTGGGATACCAGTATCCACAAACCCATGTGTTGGGGACTGTCAACTTATGGTTCATCAGCAAAGCTGTGACACARGCACATCTCCATGCTTAAAGCTTTAATAACAAATCTCTGTATRGGAGAAGTGGAGTTACATAACTCCTGCATGATTATCAGCCACTAGGAAGCAGGTGCTGTCACAAGCCCTAAGTTTATCATGGGCTTCCAACTTGAGTTTGGATAGTCTGTAGCACCTCTGTGTGCCTTCATCATCTGCAAATTCAGAATCAGTTTGTCTTCCTTACAGGGAGCACTGAGGTCAGCATGAGGTTACAGTCCTGACAGACTGGAGGGGATGCCCTGGTACTCGTAATCTGATAATCTAAAATCTCTATTATTATCTCACAACCTTGTGGATAACATTGTTGAGCTGTGACTTTTAAAAACAAGTTCTCTCTTTGTAGCTGGTCATCTCCARATATTTCTGTGTAAAAGTTCTTGGTCTCCTGATAACCTGCAGTATTTATTTCCTAGGCTTTCCAGAAGTGCTCTTTTATGGATGTAAACTCAAACAGTCATGCTGAACAGTCCAGAAATGACACACATGTTAAAGACATAAGGCCTGGGACTTTAATGCATCACAAGGAAAAGAAGGTAACATGTGGCAATTGTAGACATGCCACCCGGTCTTGGCATAACCTTCTTTCCTTCAAAACTAATCTTACATCTTGCGTCCTGTTCTCTTTAACCTCCTACCACCACTGCCCAGCGGTTTCCTTCCTTTTATCTCCATATGGCTCAGAAATGCTCATATGGAACGCTGTATTAAACTASTTTATGTGTCTCATCAGCAAGTGTACAATGGTTGCATGAAGTTTTATGATTCTGGGAAATCAAAACAGGATCCATCAGTTTCTGTCAGAGATGCTCACACTACTTAGAACATCCTTTCTCTTCTGTCCTGGCTATGGATGGTGAAGCATCTCTCCTAAGCTTGAGGGGAAATACTGATTCCTCTCAGTCTCTAGAGCCAGTTTAAAGAATTTGTGCTTTGTTTCATTTGTTGATCCCATAGTTGTTAGGTATTCAGAAATCCCGCTCAGTTTATTGGATGACTCAAATCAAAGTGCATGGGAGCAATTTGTCCTTTTGCTGAAAGTTAATGCCCAAAATTCAGTCATGGGACTGAGAAGAGGTGCCGTGTGTTGGGGTAAATTTCACAGCTGTGCATGGACTGGASTGGCCAATTGAGTTGATTTGACTTAGCAGGCAGCCAACGTGCAGGACAAGAAAGGACAAGCATTTCTGCCCTGCAGACATCTCTTTCACATTTAAGCATAATGAGTTGCATCACGGCCGAGCTTAGGGGTTTGTGCAGGCAATGACAACTTGTCAAACAAATGCCAGTCTGCAATGAAGGTGGGTATGGAAGGGAAGGACACACAGCTCTTCAGCACAGCATTTCAACCTTCTGGGCCATTTTGTGTGAGTCTGCAAATGCTGCAGGTCAGGACATTCACAGGCTTGTGTTGGAGCGGCCCAAATAGCAGTTCTGGTCTAAAGCTGCAAACAGCTGGCTGGGTGAGGGTACAGATTCATGGGTATGAGGGGAAAAGGGAAAACTGCTTTATTGTGGAGCGTATGACATTGTTACAGAGGGAAAAAAGTGTGAATTCATCCTCATTACTGCTGTTGTCAGAATGAGAAGATCATATTGTTGCATAAAACTCTGGGTCATCGCTCAGGACACTGCAGATCCTGTAGCGCAAACGTTTCTTTGAAAGGCACTGCCAAGTAATTGCCATAAACTGATATTTATTTGAGTAACACAGTGTCCAGGAAATTAAGGTTAATGAGATCTGTTTTTGTAATCTGACATGACAGAGTGTTTATTGGCTTTAAATATGGAACATTATGGTCACGATAAAATCGCTGAGGAAATGAGTTTTGTTGTGCTTTTATTTTTTTAGTAGAAAAGCAGCATTTCCTAAAATGAGATATATTGTACAAGCACACCATGAGGGTTGGATGCTTGGAACGAGAAGTGGAACTTGCTAAAAAAAGATATGCAGCCAGCATATCCAGAGGCAGCAAGTGCCATTGAGTGAGCTGGCCTGATTCCGGGGGCTCTGACACGGGATGGGGGGGCAGTGAGCGCTGAGCCAGGCGGGACCGAGGGATCCCAAATCCCCGTGTTTGGCTCCATGCAGACGGTGCCAGCCTGCCCTCTGGGGCTGCTCTGCATGACAGCTCCTCCTCCTTTAGGAATYTGAGGGGTGCCAGGGTGTCCAGGARCAGCTGTTCAGCCTTGCTGCTGCTGAACAATCCTTYGTGGAGGTGAGCTGTGACTCTGGTGTATCACGGGCTTTCTCGCTTCTGTGTTYCCATTGTGAGTAAAGACTTTCTGTGTAAAATCCTCCAGCAGCGCRTAAGAAAATGTCACATGAGGTATAGAAATCATATCTGGAGAAGCTCCATGCGCATGGGGCGTGCATGCATAGCCAGCCTGGGGATTTCTGCACCRTCACTCACCCATCTCAGTTGGGAGAGCGCTGCTCCTGACTGCTCTGCACGTCTCAGTGCTCACAGAAGTACAACGTGTCCTTCTGGTGTGTTAAGTCAGCTTCTAGTCTCGAGCAAGTAATGTCAGCATTACTGCTTTTGGTTCACTGCCTTCAGGTGCTCGAGGCCAAATTAATTTCCTTCTTGGTGAGCTGTCTTTTGACTGCAGATTTTTCTCGCACTCATTCATAGGCATGGTGTCTCCTCAGGTCAGTCCTTCACCCTGCTGATTGGTGTTTCTCCTAAGTTGTCACTAGCACTTAGAGTGCTCCAGAGAAAAGCCTGGTGTTATGAAACAGCATTTCCAGAGGTCCTCACTTGCAAATAAAGAAAAAACTCCCCCCCAAAGTTCTGTTGCTGGGAATGTACGTGCTTCTTTTGAGCTAGTGGATGACCTCTCTGTGTGGTGTTTGGCATTTCTGCTGTAAATGAATGTAGTTCAGTATTTCATTCTGCACTTCCACAGGCACCACTGAGTGCCACTACTAATTCTGAAGAAATACTTTTAAACTGCAGCAAAGATTTAGAAGTGCTCAGACTGYAATGATATTAATTGTGACGGAGCAGCACTGTTGTGAGCAACATTAGAAGCAGCAAAATGTAACTTGAAAATCAGCTTTTACTGGTGTAAAACTTCCTTCCAAGGCAAGCCAGACTCTCAGGTTTGGCTCTCTGGAGAGCCAGCAAGCCATAGTGCCCTGCTGTCAGCCCTTCCATGTCAGCCTCCCTTTGATGTGTCCCAGCAGAATGCAACCAGATACTGTGAGACTTTCAACTTCAATCTTATAAAAACCTGGGGTTTTTTTAACTGGGAGGTGAGCATTATGTTGGAAATAAGGTAATTAGTGTGCTTTTGCATAATCTGGAGGCCTTGTTAAAACAAGGTAAGGTCCTATCCTGGCCTAATGCATAGCACAGAGCTGTAACATCATGCACTGTTCTGCCAGAATTTGGAATTTTGCCCCGAAGAAAGACAGGAATCAGATGATACCTTGAGACATGTCTCTGCAGCAGTAAATGGAGTGGTGAGTTCACAAGGTCTGCGCTTCCCCTGAGATTAATGTTGGGAAAAAAAAAAAAAAAAAAAAAAAAAAAAAAAAAAAAAAAAAAAGTCCTGTAAAGGTAAAAGCCCTGAATAACTAAGTAATCCAACTTTCCCCCTTAGGTATATGGGGCTACAACAGGATCTCTCACAGATAGTGACCATCCTAAAGAGAAGAGGGAAGGGAAAACTGAAGAAGATTTGGGTTCTGATTCATCCAGTACAGCTGACAATAAAATTGGCTTTTCAATGAATGACAGTCCTACCTTTAGCAAGGGTTTGTTTGTAGACAGTACAGACTACTCTAATAAAAACCTTCAGAATAAGAGCACAAACCTGTCTGGTGTCAGTTTGCCGGAGGAGGACAAACGAAGAGGGRCTCCAGAGATCTTAGGATCACATTTTCCAGCTGTTGAGACTGGCAAACAAAAGCCACAGCACAGACTGTCGAGAGACGCTCAGCAGGGCGTGCCACAGGGGGAAGCCGTGCAGAGCGCGGGCAAGCACATCCCCGTCAGCAGCGTTGCCCCTGTCCTGAGGCACACCCAGGAGCCTGCAGGGCCTCAGCCTTCCTCACAGGAGCAAGAAAGTTCTGCAGCCAACTTCAATCAGAYTGTGCTGAGACCCAGAGTGTCCAGAACAAGCAGCGTGAGCAGCATGGAAGAGATGGATTCTCCAGGCGGCTCTCCCAGCGAAGAAAGCCCACCCACAGAAAATATCGCCTTCATGATCACCAAAACAGCTGTCCAGGTGCTCTCGAGCGGGGAAGTGCACGACATAGTCAGCCGGAAAGGAGGAGATGTGCAGACGGTCAACATCGACGCCAGGAAGGATGTGGCATCGGAGCAGGGCATCCCTGAGAGCACAGACAGCGAGGAGCCGGTGGTGTGCCTGGACAAAAAACCCGTCATCATCATTTTTGATGAACCCATGGATATTAGGTCAGCGTACAAACGGCTTTCTACCATTTTTGAGGAGTGCGATGAGGAGTTGGAAAAAATGATGACGGATGAAAAGATAGAAGAAGARGAGGAGGAGGAAGAAAATGAAGCACATGAAGTCTCTGAGAGGCAGAAGGAAGAGTCACCGATAGCTCATGATGGAAAAGCAAACACAGAGCATTCAGCGGCTCACGGTCCCCAGGAGCCATGCCTGTTTAACCTTCAGTCTGACTCTGCAGAAAGCAGACCTCCTGCAGAGGAGGAAAGCACAAAGACAAATTTTCACAAATACCGTCAGATCTATGGGCTAAACTCAGAAGCAAACTCAGACTCTGCCGATCAGTTGGGAAGCAGACAGGATTCTAAGAAAAAATTTAAGTTTAAATTCCCTAAAAAGCAGCTGGCCGCTCTGACGCAGGCGATACGGACAGGAACCAAGACRGGGAAGAAGACCTTGCAGGTTGTGGTCTATGAAGAAGAGGAGGAAGATGGGACCCTGAAGCAGCACAAGGAAGCAAAGAGATTTGAAATCACTAGGTCTCAGCTTGAGGAGAGCGATAAAAATCCTTCTGGGAAGCAAGAGGGACCCTCTGGAGCTGCAGTGTYCCTGTCTAGGACTGATGAAATTCGACAGAGTACATACAGAACACTAGACAGCCTTGAGCAGACTATAAAGCAGCTGGAAAACACCATCAGTGAAATGAGTCCAAAACCTATCCCTGAAAACACATACACCTCTGAGGGAAGCACTGCCCCCTTCTCTGCCCACATAGTACCAGAGACCCCATCCCGAGAGCGTGTAGTGCTGGATGAGAGCCTTGCTGGCGTAGAGCCCCCTGCATCACTCCCAGCCACTTCACGTAAGGTACCTTAGTCCGAGAAATCAAACCTCCAGCTGCTTTCTAAAATCTGCAATAATCACCATTAAACAARAGGGTCTTGTGATTTGTTTGCTTCCTTTCAGGTGGCTTGTTGGGGCTCCCCACGAGGTGTCTAACAGCTAATAGACCATTGGTTTTTGGGGTTTTTTTAATCCTTGCTGCTGATTGGTGATGGGCCAATGCAGGGGAGCTGGGTCGAATAATCCGCTGTGTGAAATGACAAGCGTCACTGACATGAAATCCAGGCTGATCAGTAGCTGAGCAGTTTTCTCCATTTGATTCTGGAAATTAACACYTGCGGTGTGAAGCTCCTGAACTTTCCCTGCATGTAGTACTGTGGCTTTTTTTTTTGGCGCATGGTGTGCGGTCCTCTCTTCAAGCACTCAGGTACTGACCATGCCTTCTTCTCTCCCCTCCCTGCCCCTCCACTCGTTTCCACAGGGCTCCAGCTCCCAGACAAGCCGAATGCCAGTCCCCATGGCTTCAAAAACTAGACAAGGAAGCATGGAGAAATCAGGCAAACAGCACAAGCTGCAGGATCCACGCCAATACAGACAGGTAGTTTTACCCTAAACCCGGTGTTTGGATGGACATTTCATGTTGTTTGTTTATTTAAAAACTCCAGTAAGTGACTGAGATTATACCAAATATCGGATGCCTGAGGTCTAACTGGACGTCCTGGATCCTGGGGGCATGACAGTACTGATCTTTTCACCATGCTTGTGCATGCATGTCTGCAATAAAACACTTGCTGCTTTTTTTTTGGTTGGTTTTTGGGTTTGTTTTTTTTTGTTGGTTGGTTTTGNTTTTTTTTTTTTTTTTTTTTTTTTTTTTTTTTTTTTTTTTTAACTGTGTTATCCAGCTGTAATTTTAAGACGTCAACTACCTGTTTACTTTCCATTTGGTAAAAGTGGTGGTTCCTTAGGAGAACTGGGAATGCTTCTGTTCAGAGAGTCTTTACAGGAGGCCCTGGACACACTAACCTGCGGTGTGTAGGTGGCGGTGGGTGCGCGTTAACCCCAGCGGGACGTCTGTCACGCGTTAACCATGGCTGGTGTAGTGCCTGCGCTGTAACACGTAGGTCRCGCCTTCTCACCGCGCTCTCTCGGCTCTGTCTCTATGCACCCTCCCTTGGGCACTTCGGGTTTTCTACCAGGTCCAGTCCATGGCTGCAGGACTTAGCTCAGGCCTCGAACTGTTAGTTCTGATCCTCTGTAGGGCTGTTTCCCCAGGTCCTGTTGGTTTATCGTGTTACTAGCTTTCTGACAAACTGTCTCCTGACATCTTTATTTGCAGGCTAATGGAAGTGCTAAGAAAGCTGGTGGGGACTATAAGGCTACTTCTCCTACCCTACCCGCTTCTAAGATCCCTGCCTTTTCCCCCACTTCTGGGAAAAGCAGCTCAGCACCTGCTTCTAGCGGTGACAGCTCTAACCCTCTTAATCCACCTACTAAAACCTCCATTCCTTCCTCCTCCCTTCTCGGTCCCCAGGCAGGTCGCATCCCTTACTCTACCTCCCTCATCCCCTCTGTCTCTAACGGCTCCTCCAAGTTTCAGAGCCCCACTCACCCAGGGAAGGGTCACCACCTCTCGTTCTCGCTGCAGACTCAGAATGGCCGACCACTCCCTCCTTCCTCCTCTACCTCCCCRCCCTCCTCTATCTCCCCTCCCTCTCTGAGCCAAGGTATGAAGAGCATCAGGACAATCCACACCCCTAGTTTCAACAGCTACAAGGCACAGAACGGGAATGCCGGCAAGTCCGCCCCATCCACGGTCAAGGAGCCATCCTAAAGGCTAAGCACAGCACACCTGCCAGGTCACCAAGGCTTTTTGTTCACTTTCAAAGAATCCGCAGCCAATATTTTAACCAGGGAATGTAAACATTTCGCTGTATTGCTGGAGGCTTAATACTAATCACGTGCTAAATACTGAATTACTACACTAGGTTAGAGTGAAGCTTTTTGGAAAACTGTTGCTGTTGTAACGATAAAAGAGCATTTTCTTTCTATAGGCAGCACCTCTTACAAAAAGTGTGAAGGTGTGTGAGTGAACTTGACTGCGTGTGCACAGCGGTGTACTGAGCACGGAGAATTGTATGGTTAAAAATTTACTAAGTTGTTTTGTATAAAGCTATTTTTCATTATGGGTCTAGAAGTGAACAGAGATATACTAAAGTGTGATTATATTCAACTGTAAAACTGAAACTAAAGTATTTTTCTTTTATTTTGGTGTTATTTAGCTTTGTTACAGATTTCTATTTTTGTCAACAAATGTCATGGTTCCTTTCGAGATCTTTTTGCCAAAACATTTTGATACTATTGTAATGTACATTTGAAAGTAGTATGCTGGACAGTAAACCTCTGCACAAGAAACAGAACAAGACTGCTCTTATGTGTATGAGGCAACTCAACTTATTGCACTGCCATTCAGATTATATTTAAAAATTTGCCAGCCAAGGAGAAAAATAAATTGTTTTACACATATAGATAGTTGCTGATTACTTTTTTCTTAGCTAAATCCACCCTTTTTCCTTCAGTTTTATTTTACTGAGACCTGGTAGCCCATTAACGTATTGCATTGTGGATTTTRAAATGTACACTTCAGTACTGTTCTGTATACTGGCAAACTTTTGTAYATATCTATAAATACCTATAAATAAATAAATACTGTATGTGGCTGGGCACATAGAGTAGTTTTACCACACCAAAGTAAATTTTTATGCATGCTTAAAAATATATATGGGGAAGGGTTGAAAAAGATGGATATCAGTTAAATAGGAGAAGAGTGAGAAACTTGCATASCTAATGGTTTTGTAAATAAATTTATTTGTATAACACCATAATGTAATATAMAGAACTATGATAAGCAAAGATCTTTACAAAAATAAAGGGCTGCATGCTTATATATTTGTATTTTGTCACTAGTAACTTTCMAAATGGTCTCAATTAGCTGTTCAGCTGTTGGCCTGAGGGTGTTAAACCATTAGGAGAAAACCTGACTTTATTTTCYCCAGACTAAGGCCATATATATTTATTATAATGTGGTCTTTCAAATTTATATTAATAAAAGCTTATTGCTGGAACTCCAMGTTAGACAACCAGCAATCAAAGACAAACCATTGAGTGACTGAATGAGGTATCATCCCTTCCATCTTGAGGTATTCCTTGTTTTATTTCCCCTGTGAAAAGTGAAGTTTCTTGGAAGCATCMTTCCAAGGCAGTGCCCTGGGACGGTGCATCACAAGCAGCTGGAGAAACTAAACATTAACCCGTACCCCAGGAGTAGAGCACAGTCTGCCTCCAGTGGGATCGTGCCCAGTGCCATCCCCTCCTCTGGCACCGGAGCTTCAGTGCCGGGCTGAGCCGAGCCAGGACAGGCTGGGGCTCTCCAAGGCACAGCGAAGTGTGAGGGATGGTCAGAGTGCCCACACGGAACCCTGGAGCCAAGGCAGCTCCCTTCCAGCCAGGGTGGGACAGCGGGGACTGAGGGCTCCAAGGTCTGTGCTCTGCTTTCTCTCGCTTGGAGCGCAGGATTCCCTGGCCGTGGGTTGTTACCGAGTGCCCAACACAGAGCACACACAGGGCACCAGCAGGCTGGGGACCCTGCTCTGTCATCACACAGCCACAATGTGACCTCAGGCTAAATGATGGACAAGAGCAAGATCTGTCCTTAAACTGTTTGTCCGACATCTCCAAAGGACGGGAGCATGAGGTGTCCCCCATGAGCAAAGGCACAGGCAGGCACGGTCCCCAGTGGCTCTGGCCCTGCTCTCATGGCTGTTTCTCAGGGCCTGTTCAGATGAGGGGCTACAGCAGTACATTCTCTGTGTGTCACGGGTCAGTGGCTGTGCAGCTTACCAAGAACCCGGCACAGTCACTGGTGTGTGCGGGCAGGGTGTGCTCACAGCCGGTGCTCAGTGTGAAAATGGCCAGCGGGCAGCAGACACTGCACCCAGCTGAGGCCTCACCTGCTTTGAGACTGTGCTTTTGGTGCTCCTGCTCTGTGCCGGGGTGCAGCACCCACCATAAACCAACCACAGGCTCAGCCAGTCATCACCCCTGCACAGGCTGTGCTGCAGCACTGTCACCGGTCAGGCGGTGTTTATTTCCTCCCCATCCTGCTTGTCCAGCAATGCAGCTGTCAGGCTTTCACAAACACGGGCAGGGGAGAGCTGTACGCAAGCTGTAGCTCAGCACAAGGAACATCAAGTCTGCAAGTAAATTCCTTGCATGCAGAAGRAATCTGAACTGGACAGTAGTGAAAAGGATAGGTTTCCCACTGCTAACCAGTTATGAAAAGCAGTTTTGGTGGAGCTGGGTGCTGCTGAAGTTTGGGAGAAGCCATGGGCCAGGTACCACTGGAACAGAGGCTCAGCCCCGAGCCTCACTGCTCCAAAATGCAGCAGTGAAGCAGCTGGAAGGAGCTGGAAGGTGAGCAGAACCTTCCTGCTGTCTGTTGTAGTCAGAGCCAACCAAGGACCCCACAGCACAGAAAGCACCACGCCTGTGTCAGCCAACTCCTCCTGCAGGGAGGGACAGCAGCAGCACCAAAGTGACACAGCACAGAGCCCTGCACTGGGCAGGACACGGAGGTGGGAAGGCAGAGCCAAAGAGGCTGCACAGAGCAGGAAAAGGGACTGATGTGCAGGACATCTGAAGTGTACAGGRCCAAAATCCATCTGATCCCTGCAGACAGGCAGCCCTTCCTGCATGTCTGAAAACTCATGGATTCAATAGATGGTTGAGGCAGATTTTTACAGTCTCCTGCCTGGGAGCCACAGGTACCTGAACCACTTCAAGGATTGCAGGCCTGCTTGAAGCCATYCCCCCTCCCAGCCACGCCGAAACCCCTTTCCAAAGGCTGGCACAATTAATTGGTTGATTACCATCTAGATGTGAACAGTGTTATGATCTGGCTTTGGAAACAAAAACACAGCTTTTTGTAGTGAGGCCATTTCAAACCCTTTTGTCCTGCCTGAACAAAGTGGAGAGGTTGTCGGAGGCTGCGCAGGAACCTGAGGCCTTTATGTGCAGCTTGRCAAAGAATTATCCTTCAGCTCTGCAGCAGCATAAATTATGTTATGAAACTGTCTGTACTGTGGGCATGTCTTAATTCCACATCAACAGTGCTGTGAGTGATACTGATGGGGACCACAACAAGCCCTTTAAAGTCTTAAAAAGCAGTCGCAAAGCTCCTTGCAGCTACCACAATCCAGAAAAGGCAGCTTAAACGAAACCACTGATCACCAATGAAGCAGCAATTGCTGTTAGGAACCATTTAAAAAATCCAAACACTACATTGCTACACAGTTCATACTTAATTATTTCTCTACCAGATCTCAGCTTATCCTATCCCTAACCATTTGCAGCTTCACAGCTCCCAAGAGTCCTCAGACCAGAAGTACTTTCCAAGCCAGTCTGAATCCTTCTGATTAAATACAGAAACAAAGAAAGGACACAAATGGCAATGTTAGGAAATTCTGTTTAAACATTAAAAAACCCTTTTTGCTCTATGACCAAATACTGGCACAACTTGCCCAGGGGGGTTGTGGAGCTTTCATCCGTGAAAATATATTTAAAACCCAGCCCAGAGCAACCTGACCTGGCTGCATGGCTGAGCTGGGGGTAGACTCACTGATCCCTGCCCAAATCATCTGCTCTGCAATCCTGTGGAGCTGCCCATCCCMCTGAATCCAGCTTCCACAGAGAACACTGACACTAAGTGTCTACTTCAGGACAATCTATTGTGTGCAAACACTTCTGTTCTTGAGTCAGTCAATCAGACTGCCATCCTTCTCCTCCACAGGAGGAGGGGGAAACCAGCAAGAAAATAACAAAAAAATCCCCAAACCAGTAAAAAAGCACTGCAAATAAGGGTCTGGGGTAGTTGCTGTTACAATCAGAGCATAGCAATGACTTCTAAAAATGTCAATCTTCTCAGCTGCCACAATGGCTGAAATTTAAGGTGGTACCAAAAATCTTGGCAGTGTCCAAGAAGCAGGATTCGTGTTTTTCCAGCCTCAGAAATGCAGTCGCCCACTATTTTCTTCAGGGGTAGCTCAGTAACCTCTCCCAGATGCCCCTGGCAGATGCTCCCTGCATCTCTCCCCCTTCAGTCACGGGTTTCCCCTACAGGTTCCACACTACCATGCAACAGCAGAGAATACCAGGGAGGCTGATGAGGCTGAATAAATTTGTACTTGCACCGCTGTCAGCCAATACAAGTCATGTTTTCCATGTTTGTTTTCTAAGTCCCTGATTTTTCATAAGATCTTGTGTTCTTCGTTTAACACCATAGTGTGGTTAAGTGTGACAGCCATGTGTCTGGGTTCAGGAATAAAATCATCAATTATCTATAAATACAACAAAATGGAAATTAAACTATCAAAATGGCTGTCCAGGTAGAATAAGATGCAGACCTCCAGACCACCTCCCTAAGTACACTGCTTCACTGAAAAGATCTGTGACTCCCTGTGGATGCTCAGCACACTCTTGACAAGTTTCTGAGACCAGTGATGGGACAAAATGCAGCTCCAGTAWAAGACAAGGGGTACTCGCTGATGAAGCATTAGGGTCAACACAACACTATTGTGAAATCCCTTGGTCAAATACACTTTGCCATTACAACTGAAACAAAAATAATCCTTAGCTGCTCTGCCCTTGACACCCAATCCTCCTGACACTGCACACAAGACACTGCTAATGCACCCAACCTCCTGTCTGCTCTGAAAGAAAAAGACATTTTAGTTTGCACAGAGACCACAAGAACACAGCTCRTTTTTATGGGACCTGGTATTAGATGCACCCAATTATGTGGTKACAGCTTTCACAGAGGTCAGCTGCCATTTCCGGGACTTTTCTTCATGGCCAATTTTTATAATGATTTCTCACAAGGATCAAAACCCCAGCAGATCAAAGCACAGGATTGTTACAGTCCCTCTGGAAAGAAATGAGGTCTGCCTAAAAGCACATCAGCCTACACATCCCAGCAATACTGTTCCTTCTCCTCACAGTAACTGGCCGTGTGGGTAAAGGCTTAATCCTCTGCCAAGCAAGAAACAGTGTAAGACATGGGGACACCCCAAGTGATGAACAGCTGCTTTGTTTTCAAGAAGGTGTGCAAGAATATAGAACAAAAAAATACAATGGACAGAGCTCACACACAGGTGAGTTTTCAGGGTAGAAAAGCATCTTTTTAGTTAAAACTATAAAAAGTCCAAGACCCAAACTATAGTACTGGTCTGATTGGCAGACACTGATCTTCAGTCTGACTTCACAAACCTGTGCATTAAACATAAACCCACGCACTACATACCTTAGAATCAAATTAYGTATCAAGATGAAAACATTTAACCAACTGAATCCTTCTCACATGCTGACCTCCACAGTGTGGCCCCACAAATGAAAGACTAATGAGAAGTGTCCTTCATCCAGGAGCAACTGCCAGTTTTGTGATCTTGAGAAGGGTAGCTGACAGCAGCTTATAAACGTGACATTTCACAACCATTCACCAGAAAGAATGCCAATCACACAAAGAGTCACCAAAACGATTTTATTTCCAGTGTTTAAGTGGGTATGCACACAGGCATGATACAGGTTTGGATTCATTAGGTCTTCATGCAGAATTATATTCTCGATAAAAGAAACCAGTTCCATCCAGTATCCACTATCTACACGCCTATGTTACAACATTTATATCAAATCTGGTATCTGAAGAAAAGATACACATGTAATATGTACAGTTAAGTTACTTATTTTACAGAAAGATTAGAAATTCAAGTCACATAAAACTCAAAATCTGTATTAAAATTGGAAATATAAAACTCCAATATTTACTGGAATGCCTAAGGAATGGAAGCTCTGTAGCCACCTGTGTTAACATTTGTAAAATGTAATGAAACTCGTTAACAGTAAAATGCATTCATTTGTTTGTAATAAGTTTCTCTAATTTAGCAATATGGCACCCTAACAAACCAAATGAATTCATAATGAGGCACTTGTTAGTGACTAAACCAAAAGAACAATTTTCCTGCATACTAATGCCAGGCCAACTYTCAGTCAGAAAACCATGTATACACTACATAGCATGTCGCATCAGATGCTTTGTTCAACATTTGTATGCAGCCATCAAATATACTTTTTCTTAAAATATATATATATACTTTAACTTTAGTGTTCTTCTGGCTGTGGTAATGCACTGTGAAGACGTTCCACAGAGCACATTGATGAAACCAGCCCAAATGAAGGCTGCATAACAACAACAGTACAGGAAAAAAATATTTATATATGTACACACACACACACACGCACACACACACACACAGAGTTACTGGGAAGTGTAACAGTAAGTTAATGAATTGCTGCAGTGGACATATCTCCCCATTTCAAAGATACTGGTAGAATCGAGATCTGACCACTTGGGTCCCAGACAGTTTATGAGGATGGGCATCAACTGCTGGGCTGAAGTTGTTTTTGTTCACGTTCTGATAATTTTCACCGTTTACCTGGTCTGGTGGCTGAAATGGTCCCGAAGGTGGTGTTCTATTAATTGAAGTCAARCTGCTGGAAGAGCTGCCTTCATCTGCCTGCATCTCTGCAGATGAGGGCAGCTCTACCTTTGATACCTCTGCTAAGTTAGTGTTCTCAAGTCTGGGCTTTCCAGTTTCACCCGTATTAAGGTCAGTTGTGCTAGTGCGTAAACGTTCTCGTGCAAGCCAGTCCGAGATCGAGAGGTCCTGGGCTGGACATTTTGGCTTCAACCGAGTCACAGCTGAAAGCTCAGATTCTCTCTCTCTACTTTGACTTGGTTCTTGAGCTTTCCAAGCATTCAGGACACTTATTTCAGCGAAATCCCTCTGTCCCCCAAGTGTGTGCCTTCGCCTGATATTCTTTCTCTTTGCAGTCTCTGCAGAGTTGGCTTTTTGATTCCCAACTCCAAACATGTCATCAGCAGATGATTTGAGTCGCAGCTTTAACCTATCTGTAATCTTAAGTCTCCATGTAGGTTCTTGTTTGTCAGCCTCATTTTTGGCTGATGTAGCTAAACTGCTTGTAGATCTTCCTTTTTTCATKATGTCAAACATTTTGGTCACAGTAGGCAAGTCCTTCTCACTCTTTACATCCCCTGACCCCTCACTGTCCGTTTTGTGCCGAGCAGACTTTCTCCTGGAGAGTGTATCACATTCAATAAGTTTGTGTGAGCTAAAAAGTCTGCGACTCTCTAACTTTGGTGTGGAACTTCCCTCAGTACAACTTACTTCGCTTTCTTCGGAGTTCCTCCGACTGGTCTTTACCACTTCTGAAACTTTCCCTTTGGACAGCCTTTCGGCAGCAGCGCTGGTAGCAAAGACAGGGAAGTCACTTTCACTGTCCGTCTCCATAGGACGCCCTTCGCTGATCAATTCACTTCTTTCATCATCAGCTTCTTCTCCCTTGCTTTCTGTCACTGACTGCACCTCAGGGCTCAGCATACTGGCATCTAARCCAGTCAGATACATGGTAGATGAAGTAGTTGAATAATCTGAGGTGATGGAGCTGACATCWGCTGCTAAAAACTCATTGTGTTTAATTTCAGGGCTGGCTACTTTTTTGCATGAGTATCTGTGCTGGGAGGCCTGGGAGGAAGTGCTTAGCATAGTGCCAGAGTCAGACACTGTCTCCTCAACCTGGGAAGAAGATTGTGAAATAGGCATTTTTGGGTTATTTTTCTGCATGGTTTGCAGACAGTTGATATTCAATGATTTTGTACATTTTTCATGGTAAGGCAGTGAAGGTTCCTCTGTCAGGATATTTTCTTTCTTTAATGACTTCTTTTCATCCTTTACAACATTCACATCTTTTTTACTGCTGTTCTCTTTTTCCTTCAGGACAAACATCCTTTGTTTTCTCCCTATCTCTCTCTCTCTTTCATATTCCCCTTTAGCTGTGTCCTCTTTTGCTGTGTCACCACGAGATTGTTCTGCAAGCTCCTTCTTGAAAAACACATTATCCAACTCATCCTCTGAGCTACTTGGTTGTGGTTTCTCTTTAGTTTTTTTCCKCTTGCGACTAGCGGCTGCAAAAATGGAGGACACAAGCAGTTCCTTGCTATACTGATCCTTTCCAGAACCCCAAGAACCCTGTTAAAAAAATGGAGAGAGCAGAGTTAAAAACCAAAAAGAAACATTCATTAATCTGGGACAGTTTAAAAACATATCCTGAGCTTCACAGTAGAAAATGTGTTTTCATTCAGGAAATATTTACATGCTCTTTCTGTAGTTTAAATGACAGTGCCCAAGAAGTAAATTTTTATCCTGAGCATTCCTTATCTGAGTCCCTTCAACTTAACAAATACTAGTTTGTGTACACAACTATTTAGTTTTTTGACTGACTAATAAAGCAGGCCCCCCATTACAGTAAGAAAACCTTTTCAGGACTRATTTGCAACTACTTCACAGATGTGGCCCCAAGAGATTGGTTTCAATCCCTCCTTTCAAGGTCTTACATATTCAAAATGGCTAATTGCTCAGTTTTTCAGTTAATCTTTAACCTTTCACACTGAGATTGTAAATGGTATCAGTTAATCACTGCCAATAAAAACCAAGTTATTTGCAACTAGATTAAGTGTAGAAAATTACCAAATAAACTTTCTTATTTTAGAGGAATCTACCTTTAAAATGGTACAGAAGCAATAAAAAGACAAGCCAAATTATTCCATTTTATGAATTAAAAACTATTTTCAGTACAYTGACAAACATTACCACCTGGCCCCTTCAAAGCTGTGCACCTTTCCTACACATTGCCCCACTGTTACAGGCAGCATGACGTGGTGTCCTGGAAATTGGGCTATTTGAGGAAATGGCTCAGCCACCAAACATCCTCACAGAGCAGCTGTGTTGGCATCTCCCCAGTGAACCACAAGGATGCTCTGAGTCCTGTTCTCAGCTCCAGGCCTGGAATGCAGGCCAGCATAAGGCTGTGCCATGCACTCACCGAGGTCAGCTGTGTGCTGTCCTGTCACCCGTCACCCTGTGCTATAGACACCCAGTGTTAAACTACTGAACTACAGCCCGGGAGGCAAAGAATTGTCCACRTGGCAGATGAGAGYTTTGTCATTAAACTGAGGACTGAACAAACACCAACGTTCCAGCCTCATTCCCCTCCTTCACAAGCCTGTCCTCCCAAGCACAGCAATAATTCTGAGATTCTGCAGAGCAGCCTTTAACCACAGCCTTTGCCTTCCTCAAAAGAGGAGGAGCTATTGCCTCCTGAAGAACAGTAGGCTGAATTCTAAGTCTACTTTTGTCAGTGAAATAGAGAACCATAAATACTCTTGGTTACTATTATGTCCCCCTGTGCCAACAACAGGGAACATACTGTATATACATTTACCTCTACTAAATGAAGTGCAAAAAGGAGGTAARTGCCCTCAATTGTAAGAGCTTGGATCAAAGCTGTTGCTGTGTGCAGCTGACTGCTTTGGTAGATGCAGCTAACTGCACGAGTACTTTTGCAATGTCACACTTCAAAAATAGGTTATGAGAAAACAGTACTACCTCTTACTCAAGAAATTCTACATAAGCTCTACCGTACATCAGGGTATCAGTGATTTAATAAAGCAAGCACCTAACAAATTTCAGAAGCTTGTAGCTATATAATATCACAAAATTATTTACCTTAGATTTTGCTGAGTCACTAGTAGCTGAATCTGTGGAAAAATAAAAAAAAARTCCKCTCAGTTCTGYGCAACTTYTTTATTGTTGCTACAGACAMTGCTGGACTTATGAAAAGACAAGCACAGAACAAGATGTGAAGCAAATTAAAACCAGAACAGAGTGAATAGTCAAGAGCTCACAAAGATGCAAGCTGCACCACAGAAAGCCACCGCCATGAAAGGATGCTGTGAATTGTAGGCAGAATCAGCTCAATGATAGGAATGGCAAAGGAGCCCTGTTCTTCAAAATAAAAAACAGAAATACTAATGTTTATTCRATGCTTTAAGTATACAGCCCCTGCAAAACCGCAGCTGAGAGACCTTTTCAGGATGGCACTGTGTACTCTCCTGAGATTCAGGATACACAAAGCAAAATTGGGTGTCTGAGTACAGTTGGCTCCTAGGTACAAATCATGTTTCTTGTAGTTATACTCTTTTTGTGAGGTTTTTAATGGAATTAAGTCATATTTTGTGCGTAAAACCCCAATTATACATCTCTCTCCACCTCTTACTACATACAGGCAAAATTTTCCTTTTAAATTGTCTGGATGTCAGCAGCTACCAGTTTTGTACTTTCCCATAACAAGCGCTTTTATGAAATGAAAAATGGACACCATAGTTTCACTGTCTCGCAAAACCCAAGATTATACAATTATAAAGGGGGTAGGAAGGGGCTAGCACAATGACTAAAAAACATGAACTTGGGACTTTCTCCCTGGGAAGAAAGAGCTGAGCCCCCTGCCACACCCCTTTTTGACACATGGCTAAATGCTTTATGACTAGAAAGACTGGTAGACCATACCATGCTATTTCTCCTCAGGGTCTGCTTCAGAGATAACAAGAAACAGCAGAAAAACTTTTAAAAAGTAGCATTGATCTGTTTAAAATACTCTTAAAAGAAAATTTACAGCACAGATCAACTTGGGTTTTTTTCCATTTACAAGAAACGGGGGTTTCTGCAGACAAGGCAGCTACAGTGTGGGCAACAGTCCTCCTTCTTCCTACAGTTCCAGTTGTCCATCAGTGACATCACAGAATCCACTAATGACATCACCGTGTGATAGACTCCTCCCACTTCGCCTGTTACAACATCAGGACAAAGTGACTGTTTCAGTAAGTGCTGAACAACCCTTTGAAAACTGAAACAAAAGCTAGAGACGAGGGATAACATTCGTGGGATACAACATGCTGGGTTAGTGCAACAGTAGAGTGAAGGGAGGAGGGGAAAAATCACCAAAAAAGAGCCTGTAATGCTTATCCTTAGCCACAAAAGAGGATGGCATTTATAAACAGAAGGAAATCAGCTTTAGTATAAACATACTRCAACATACTTAGTGTCCATCACTTGACAGGAAAACACAACTCAGTTTTTTGCATTCCTAACACTGTGAAGGAGCAATATTAGAACACCACTTAAGATCAGTCTTTCTGCCATCACAACAAACCACTTTATAGCAGCGTATCTGCTYGGCCTCATAATGATGATTGCATGGGTTACTGTGAATAAATAAAATACTATGTGCAAACTTTATCTTTTAATGATTAAATTCCTGTTAGACAAAAAAGTTTTCCAAATTATATCATGCATGATTATCAACAGTTCAAGTCTTTAAGGATAAATGATCTTTTAAAAAGAGAAAAAAGCATTTTATTAGTAAAAGAAAATAGGAAGAGAGTTACAGTGAGTTAAGAGAGTAGGTTATTCTAGCCTATGGACTAACACTGTCCAGGCAAGATTACCTGATACGTCTCCAGGAGATACTCCCGTTCTTCCAATGTTGGTGAGTAAATGATCTATGTTTGGCACTGGCTGAGATTCTACAGTGTTTTCCTCCTGAACTGCTGTCTACAGTTAATAAACAAAGATCTCTTCATCATCGTTTCACAAATAGTTCATTACGATTCAACAGCATTTAGAAAACTGCATTATTCACCTGAAGAACACGAGGAAAGCGTGTCCTATTTTCCTTTATGGTTTTAAAACAAATGCATGGCTTGCTTTTTAAAAAAAAAATAGAATTCATTACTACAAGGTCTGGAAAACTAAAAAGGTGCTTCTGAAGAGCAAACCATACAGTGACATAGTAAGAAATACAGATATTCTAGAGGCAGCAGAAGCAGGTTCTAAACTAAGACAGTTAAAACACAAGCATTTATGCCATAATACTTACAAGAGGTTCTTCAGCATCATCTTCTGTGAAAAACCAGTCATGCTAAAAATTAAAATAAAAAAGGTGAAAACTCCACAGGAAATACAAAACCCAAATGTGGCACAATTGAACATGGGTGTTACTAAAAGTGAGAGTTTGATAGATAAATACCAGACCCAAACTGGCCCAATGAGAGAAAAGCTGGYTGATCTGTGTACGATCTTATTTTTTAAATAACGAAATGCATGCACTTACTTTTTGGATGAGTGTTTCTACAATTTTATACTGGTCTGGCATGTGCGTAACCATGTGTGTCATGTTATCATCAGATGTCCTCACAAGTGTTGGACCAAACACTATTGCCAGGTTTCTTGGTTCCATCTAAGAAATGAAATATTTCCACATCATACATTTACAATGAGAAAATACAGTAATATGTGCTAAGTACATTMATATAATACTGCTAACAAATATGAGAACCATTTTCAATAAGGACATTAAAAAGTTTTTTAAAAATATATTACTGACTCAGGTAGATGTTACACTACACCAAAAATCTCCTATATGCAGCTGCARTAAGTATATCCCACATTTCTGCAAATCTGAATTCCAACTTTCCTTAACCTGCTGCAAGCAAATGACTCCACAAGCACAGAAAACTCATGAACTCAGATATATCCTTTCCACTTTCAGGGARATATTTTCTTCTTTCCTCAAAGAAACATTGATGCTTGGAAACATTGAGAAACATTTAAATTTTTTTTTGTTTTGTAAAATGGCATTGATAGCTCACTGTTTTTTTTCCTGAAAATGGTTACATGACACACACAAAAAATTAAGCTGTATTTTATATACTGACAAAGACCTCATTCAATGTGCACCAACTTCGGAGGAGGCAGCAGAACAAATATCACAGACCCATAAAATCTACTTGTGAGACAGGCTCAGAGTTATGTGACCAGGTCAACACTTTAAAAGAGAATTAAGTACATGACTGATRTAACATCTCTCAAAAATAATTTCAAGAAACGGCAGCAGAACTTAACTTCCATTTTGGCTTATTTCTTTAATTCTGAGTTTACCATTCTGGTACAGAATAGACCAAGAATATACAGGAGGCGGGGTCTTAGTGCTTACCAGAAGTAAGTTGCAAACATGACAAAAGCCCTTAATGCTCTGACTTCAATTGTGTCATTTGACAAGTCACACTTGTAATCTCATTCATCTAGCATTATATGTCATATAATATTAATAGTTCTTAACAACATTTATACAGTCCACCAAAACCACAAAATGACCAAAAAAGCTTCCTTTAGGCACTGCACCTAAAAACTAAACTTACTATAATTTCCTTACATCAGCTGAAATTTCACTAAAGTTGAATGTGTTGAATTCTTTTTTTTTAACACAAATATTTTTCTTTCACATTTAACTTAAAGGTATTATTTGCAGAACCTACCATATTCACCTCAACGTATCTCTTAAATTATTCTAATATTTTAAATTATTTAAGATTTGCCACAGGCTYTTCCATATACCATCAGTTACATCTAATTTTTTCCTGTACCCTCCATAYTGGTAGCCAAGCCACCATGTTCCCTGAGGTAAACAACCATAAGCACACCCATATTATGGACAGCTTTGCACTCAACTACCCCTCCCTGAGAGCTGAAAAAGGGGACATGATTATTTGTATTTACTGTAGGGTTGTAGCATGCACAGAAGCACTTAACACAAACTACTTCTTTCCCACCCTATGGAAATGACAAAAAATTTATACTTAGTGGTGGAGAAAGTTGATCACTACCAGGTCTATCATCATTTAAAGTATGAATTTTCTTTCTTAAAACCAGCCAAAAAACATCTATAGGGTAATCAAATATTCAAGTAACTACAGGAAATCCTGGTCTTAAAAATTTTCAAGCATCCGGAAGCCAGGCTTCAAAGAAAGCTGATGTGACAACCTCTGTCAGCAAGTTTATTTACCTGTGCCCTGCCCAGGCACAATCTTACTGGTGTCTGGATTGAAGTACAGGAAATTTACAGACTTGGGACAAATTTAGGATGCAAGGAGTTATTCTCAAAAGAATGAATACCAGTTTGGATAAACTAAATTCACACTAAACAGGTGAATATTTTCCAGAAGTACTTAGCCTAACCCAAGAATCTTCTCCACACAGCAAAAGTCCCTAATTTCACCTACAATAATAAATTATCACCTTAATTGGAAATAATCCTGCACAAAAATAATATTTAATGAAACAAACCAAAATGCATTACATTTTTCTTTCTAATACCTTGTTCTTTTCTGAGTTCTCTGCTACTGTCTTCAGGTGTGCAGAAAGAAACTTGAGAGTCTCATAATGATGCTCAGGTAAATCATGGATCTGAAACAAAYAATCACTATTGAGAACATAAAACATTAAATGCTTATTTTATAGTGCACCTACAACACAGCTGATTTCAGTTTACCAGTCTCTTCAGTGTTTTCAGACGCTCAACAGGATCTTCTTTTCTATTGGCATCTATAAAATCTGCATATTTGTCTGTTAAAAAAGCAGAAATTAATCATACATATATATATGAGTTGTTATATCTATGTATGTGTGTATACACACCTCCATCTCCCAGCCCCACTCCCCCTTGAACACAAGCAACATAGATACAAGAATGACCTCTGGAAGTCATAAATTAGCCTATTATATTGCATGTATAYGAACAGAATGCCAGTAGGGGAAAAAAAGCCAGCTTTCATAGAATACTGCAATAAAGAACTGAAAATTTTACTCTTTTATTTGCATTTTCATAATCSCTTCACCATCAGAGAAATTCTATTCTAGCTGTCATTTTTAAGATGACCACCATGATTCCCCACTCTTTAAGAAAAATAACACTTATTGCAGAGTGGGGATGATTTCACCGAATTTTCTCTCAAATAATCTGAATGTTGTAAGACCACTGTTCAACAGCAGTTTTTAAAGACAAAACCATAATGAAACCAACCTACCATTGGTAAAGAGGGGCTCTGGGAGCTTTCGGAAGAAGGATTTCAGCAAACTGCTGATCACGTTCAGGTCACGCCATTTCTATGTGTKTAAAAGAAAAGGTCAGACATGCTTTATATTTCTATAATCACAACACAAGCACAAGTTTTGGGGAAAGCAGTATGACATTAGTGCAATCAAAGACTTACATCGTCATGAACATCAATGTCAGTCATTCCTTTGTTGAGCTCTTCCTGCATACTTGAGATGGCAGCGTTATTTCCAGGAACTCTGTAAATACCTGTGTACTCAAGACCTCTTTCTTCAACCAGTTTGCAGCATATATCAACAATCAGAGGAATATACTGAAGAAAAAGAGTTTTATGGATAAGTAATTGATTTTAAAAGTTATTTTACATTCATAGTAAAATAAAGAAAGAAAAACTCTACTTCCATACTTTGTTGGTATGAGCTGGGGGACAGTCATCTAGTCTRACACCAAATGTTCCAACAGCAGACGGCTTCTTTTCAAATGTCTTCCTCATAATGCTTGGAATGCCTTTTCTCCACGTCCCYTTGTCTTTTGGTGGACTTGTCTCATCTTTTTGTTGTTAGGATAGTGAAAAAAAGAAAATAAAGAAGGAAAATAAGAACATTTATSCCACAAAACTGACTGTAAATATAGGTAACAGATTTGCAAAGAGCAGGTGACAACTGCTGCATTTTAGCTTTTACCAGCCTGGTTTTATGCAACAACTCATTAAACATTAGTCTGTCTTAAACACAACTTCTGTTACTCTTCAGTGGTTCAAAAGATAAATCCGAACATTCTCATACCCCACACTTAGAAAAGCAAGTAGCTGGATGGTACTGCAGCATTGCAAGATGAAAGGGATAKAAACTACTAAATTTAAACTTTAAATTTATATTAACTACTAACTTTTAAAAAAAAATCTACATTTAGGAGCATAACACTAAGACTGCAATCACGCTGCTGTGTAAAATACCCATCAAACTCTAGCACAGCTTGTGACATCTGATGGAGTTGTTCAGATATTGGTTCAAATTTGCAGTGCCAGGAGATCAGACTTTCCCAGAACTCAGGAGGCATTAATTTTGCTCTGCAAAAAGTAATACAGGTTCACACCTGTATTTTAAAAATTAAGACAAAACATCTGTTCTTCTATAGTTTCGAAGCACTTGTGTGGAAAAATTTACCTTGTCACTTCCAAGTCAGCTGGTGACAAAGTATGAATTGCACATAAAATTATTTCCAAAGCTTGGCAAAACTTTGCTCACAAGAAGCGTAACACCTGTTTTTTTACTATTGTTAGCCCTACATGGAGCTGTAGGGAAAAAAAGCCACAAAAACCTCTTGAGAGGGGACTAAAATTTTAAGTTTCAKGGATCTGAGATGAAGTAGTTCCTAGAAATGAGTGACCAGAGCTACAGCTTTAAAAGGCCTGGCTAATACTTGGTTTGTTTCTGTATATTCATGAATTTGAAAATGCCTGAGAAGGGCACTCGATGGCCTTGCACTGGGGCAGAAGGGAACTGACRAAACACACAAAAGATACAAACCTTTAGTGAGCAGCTTCCTTTCAGACTCATCCTTAGGAGAATGCGGACTCTGAGTCCTCTGTTCTGCTTTGGTTCCAAGCAGAGTTTGTCTGATACTTAGACTCTGGCGAGGTGTTTTGGGAGATGGCTCTGTTTTGCTGCTTGAAGAACTGAACAAGAGATACTACTTCAGTCAAAAGCAGTTAAATAAGAACTCTTTAAAAATTACTGGCAATATATAATTCACCTACCTCATCATTGTACTGTACTCTTTAATCCTTCGACTAATTAGATCTCTACTAGTAACACCAGTATCCTATAATACAGATTGAGAAATACTTTATAATCTCATAAAATAGAATAAAAAAATTTTGTCCTTTCGGAATTACTATAAACTCATATAGGATTCATACATATATAATTCAACATTTCAGTCTACTTACAAAAGCCCCACATCTCCAACCTAACCAAACACCCTAACAGGCAGTTCTTGAGACCAGTAAAGAAAGAACATTTAAAAACCACAAGGATAACAAAAGTGAGCTATTTACGTTGTGTTTTTTTCGAAGCAATATGATCTGATTAAATCCTCCTAAACTGAAAGTAAGTTTAAACAGAAAAAAGGCAAGCCAACATACACTACTACTCTSAAGAATACAATCCTATGTGCACACAGTTCTCAGAAAATATATTTCTACTACAAATATAGCTGAAAAAGCCATGCATTCAAATCTGCTTTTTTGTCTATTTGTGTAATACTCTGGATAATTATTTTGAATCTTGAGCAGATGTGCATKACCACAGACATGAAACTATTCCCCTGTTGCTCATCACTGCAATGAAAATGCACTGAGGACAATATGGGCACAGATATTGATACCTTAGATTGTGTGCCTTTGGCAGTGAGCAGTAACTTATTCCATAGACTCATCAGCATTTAACAGAGAAACAGGCATCCTTCAAAGTTTCACTTTTTAACTACTGAGAAACTCATCATATTCTACTACTGCACACATCACCTTGCAATGCAAGTCTGAAGAGAGACCACACTCCTTCTAAACCACAATTATCCTTTAAAAAACATTAGGTATTTTTGGCAGATCAGTTTCCTATAATGTGTATCTTTAGTCAATCAGCAATGTCATTAACCAATTCATTTCAAAAGTCTATTCTCTAATTATGACTGTATCAACCTTTTTTTGAGCTCCATTAACTTACTCAGTTACCTTTGTTTCACCTCATTTTCTTTTAGATTTCTGTATACAATTTGGTCAATTGGCTAATTAAAAATTAATTCATCTGTTCAMGTACTAATTACAAGAAAATACATTTTTAATTAAAATACGAGAACTATGACTTCTGCTTTATATAGTACACAATTACCTCATCATTTAAGTTGCTGTTGTCTTGTATTGCTTTAATCCATGCTAACATATTATCTCTGTCCTCAGCTTGAAACAGATACTCGCGGTCTGATGTGGTGAGTCTAAATACATTTTTCCTCTTGGTTTCACAGTACGAGATGTCTATCAAGCAAGCATTGATGCTTATAGGTTGTTCTTCCTCAGAGAGTGTCACTTGTTCTTTTTTATCCTTGTACAAATAAAGCGAATGGCCTCGAAGAACAACATACAATTGCTTCCATGGCCGAATGCTCCCACCAACTCGCTGGAAAACAGCAACCCCTGTGTCAGTTTGCTTACTTGTTACACTCAATTGTTTCTGGATTACAAAAACTACCTCCAGAAGTTCTGCAGAGAAAGACTAGGCACATAGCTGGCAGAAAGATTACACAAAGTGGGACTCACTAACTGCTCTCCCTTAGAGGAGTGAATTGCTCCATAACCTGCCCTCCCAGACTCACTGAGTGTGATGACAGCAGCAAGAAACAGAATGTGACAATTTCTGGTCTGCTGTATAGGGAACTCTAGCCCACACCTTTTAGACTGCTTTCAAGTCAGAATGGCATTTTTACACCACTGCAATTCCAAACTCCCAATTTTCCTTAAGTGTTAGTCTGTATTTGTGTAGGAGGTTAATTTCAACTCAGTAACATTTACAAAAATTACAACTTTTTTCATTATTAGTAAACTACACCTACCAAGGGATTGATTCCTATTATTTAGTTAATAATAAGGAATTAGTTTACTTCAACAGATGCTTTGAAATGTGAAACTAAAACAGTTTGGAACGCAGTCTATAAAAGAAGCTGAAGAAATTACTCAAGTCAATTTTTAACAAGCCTAAAGTTTTGTCAGTCTTATTGATGATCTTAGCCCCTACAAAAAAAAAAAAAAATACCTGAACAGAAGGGCTTCAAGTTTCTTATCTTAGTTTGTCACCAACTTAGCATTTGTTCTAGGTTACAAAACCCAAAYATGATAGGTACCTTTCCTTTGTCTGTAAAAAGTTGACGAAAATGGAGCCATCCTTCTTTGGAGGCATCACCAAACACCTCTGAAGCAGAATCTTTTCGGGAACCAGAGTCTTCTGAAGATTTCTGGCTGTCTGGGGCCTAGAGAAAACATCACAGAAAAGAACCTATATTTCTCACTTTAAAAATATCCCCAGCAATATGCTCCTTGGAAAATATAATCTCCAAGGTTTACACACAACAAGAGTGACTTTACACATGRCAAGAATACTTTTGAGAAACTTCAGGAGTCTTAGACTCTCATTAGTGAGTTTTCACAAAAKTCCACCACATTTAATATGCTTTGTTAACAGAGATTGTGGGAAATGAAAATCAAGGACCATGTGATGAGTCCAGGAAAAAAAAAAAAGACCAAGTTTATTTATACGATGCACACATCAGCAATGCAATTACAATAARCTTCCTCTCTGTTTAGCACATCACTCTGTATATAGCTCATATAATTTGTCACAGCAGTATGGGTAACGTTTAGGAGTTGCTATGTATGTATATTTACCTACCTTAATCCCCTTTAAACTAGATACATGCTTAATGGATCTGTTGGAAGAAAAAACAAAAGTTAAAATGAGATTTTAGACACTTTGAAAACAGATGTCCAAATTAACTGATTTTTTTAATGAACTCACGATTTTCCCTCTTCTCTGTAGTCATCCAGTCCTTCATCATACGACTTTGATCTCTCAGTTTTTGTGGCAGGCTGGCTATCCAGGACGCTAGGCCGGATGGATTCTACAAACAAACAGAAATTTTTGAGTATGCAGGAACCTGACTCAGGTTTCTGCATACTCAATTTATCTCAAGCAACAAAGAGTTTACAGTTTTCACTCCTGATCTCCAGAGTGTGAAAGGAAAAAAGTTGCAAGAGAAAAAGAAYGAAATCAACGCTCACCATGATCATGTGAAAGTTGTCGCCGAATTAAAGGGATTGGAGATGTAGGACTGGGAGGAACAGTTGTTATAGCTGGTGCTTGAGAAGCAGATGCAGAAATAACAGCAGAAGCAGGAATGTGTGCAATATCATGGTCAATACTAGGACTAGTCGGTTCATCTACAAAGGTAATATGCCATATATTAACATATTAAACTCATTAATCAAACCAAACCAAACAGCTGTCTGAACTTCTCATTACCGGGATATCAGATATCTTAAAAACATCAAGTCATTCTAACAAATAAAAGGATCCAATTAACATACACTGTCAAATGGACTCTTTTTTCATGAAGAGAAGCCTGTTTCGTTTCATAGGAGTGTTAACTGGTCAACAGAGATAAAGGCAWAAAACATCATAGATGTTGTGCGTAAAGAAACAGGAATTATTTGCTAATCTCTCTTAACATTATTTGCAAGTCAAGTGTTTTTGTTTATATGCATAAGCAAAAACCACACATTGCATCAGTAAATCTGAACTCAAGAGATAGATAACTGCAATAAAATTGGGCACACGACTGAAAGCCATTTGGTTTAAACAAGTGGTCAAATAAAAGAGCCAAGYTACAACCAAACAAAAAAAGCACCTTAAGCAGATATCTAGCAATTCAAAGAACCAATCCCCCCATCCTCCACACGTTCAAACAAAGAAGCAAGTATTCAGACTTTTAAAAGATGGGACRACTACATACCAATCAGCTCTTCCACTAATTGTTCATAGAAATGATTGCATGCCATACATGCCCAGCACCTCTCAGTCTCAATAGCCACAAGGGTCATCACGAAAGATTCCAAAAAGCTTTAAATATTCTAGTATTTAACATGTTTCTTAAAAGATGGAAAAAGSCAAAAGATGCATTTTCCATCATTCCRTAAAACAAGCCATAATATCTTCTAGAACACATCACTAGTACTAGAAAACTCATTATACTTCATGGTCTGGTAGAGGAGGGGATGGAAAAGAAAAAAAAAATCAAGTCACGAGCAGGGGCTGAACTGTACTGCTGTAATGAATATGAATGTACTCTAGGTGCTAAGAATTGTAATATGCAGAGCTACTGAAAAGCCTATTGAAATCAATGAACACTCACAGACAGAGGTTTATTCTTTGCTTTGTGTGAACACAACTGCGTGTGCTGCATTGTGCTGTTCCAACAGTCACTAACAGTTCTGTTAAGGCAGCACTTGTACCATCAAAWTTTGGCCATGTACATTTAGAACAAGGCAATAAACAACATACAGGACAATTTAGCAATAACGTGTCTCTAAATTGTCTGAGGTGGAAAATAACTTTTGAAGTTAAGAAAGCWTATCCCAAAAAAACTAGCTGCAAACTAGAAACCTAAAGAAAAAGGAAAAGCAAAAGAATTCACACCAAACCATGACACTACAATTAAAAAATGTCCATGTTTTACTTGCATCCAAAGCGATGCATTAGAAGCATTTACAGATGACTTCAATATAACAACTAGGGCACAAGAACCTCAGCTGCACTTCCATTTCAAATCTACAGCAGCTCAATTTCCTATTGCCTTTTCTATCTGCTCAGCTTCCCTGAAACCAACATTGACTAAGCAATACAATCACTCGCTGTGCAATTGATTGATTTACAGCACACATTAAAATTGCTCAGGTTTAAGTTATTTATGTTTAACAGACATATCTCTAATGCCACAGTCTTTACTCCCAACAGTTATAAAAACACTAGCACTTGAAATAAATCTATGCAAGCTGTGAACACAAACATGCTTGGCAACACTATAACATTTCCCACAACRTTTAAGTCCAAGAATTCATATAAGGAAATACAGTTTTTTAGTCCTTGAAAGCAACAATATTATTCAAATCGTCACTACTTCACAGTGAATCTAATTCCCAGATGAATCAAAATTAAAGTTGTTTTAGAAATATGAAAACTTCAGAGGAACTGCAAATGACATTGGTACAGGAGKGCCATAACTATTCAATCCCTGAAGAGGTTAAAGGTCAGTTAATGGTAAGCTTTTACATAACATAAAGTGATTACATAGCAAATTGTGACATATGCCCACAGGAGTTTCTGCCTATTAATTTAATGCACTAGCAAATATCACTGCTGCTGTCCAATAAGAACCAAAACCTAAACAACTACAGATACTGCCTGTATTTTGATCTTCCTTTCAAGTGCTTGCAATATTTGTATACCTTTTCAGTTTCCTTGACTGACATATTTGCACTCCAAAACTCCTTGCATGGCACGTGAAAGGATGGGTTCAGCTCACCAAGCAATGAAAATGACTGGATCCAAAATGCAGCAAAGCACACAGAACAAATAAGCCAGAGGATAAACTACACAAAATAATTCTTTTTTTCAGTTTGCTACCTCAGATTACTGCTGTCTCTTTAAATATTTGCAACAAAAAGGTCAAAGGCTACGTAGAAAAGATTATTCTGGGAGGTACTGAAAAACACCTGGAGGACAATGCAGTCATTGGTCACAGCCAGCATGGCCTCATGAAGGGGAAGTCTTTTTAGTTGAACCCGATTTCCTTCTATAACAGGGTAACCCACCGAGCTGATCTAGGAAAGGCAGCAGATGTAACCATTTTGGACTTCAGCAAAGCTTTTGATAGTGCCTCTCACAGTGTCCTTCTGGAAAAGCGTCCAGCTMACAGCTGGATAACCCCATCACACAATGGGGGAGCAACAGGATCATGGGTTGGGCACAAGAGTTACAGTCAATGGGGGGACATCAGGCTGGTGACTGTCACTAGCAGGGCTCCACAGAGCTCCATCCTCAGCCCAGTTCTTGTCCACATCTTCATTTTAATGACTTAGACACAGAACTCAAGGAACACCAACTAAGTTTGCTGATGACAAGAAATTATGAAATTCCCTCAAGGAAGAAAGGCCCTGCRGAGGGACCTGGACAGAACAGAGGGCTGGGCAGTCAGTCATCAACCACATGAAATTCAACAAGGGCAAATGCCAGATTCTGCACCTGGGATGGGGCAACCCTGAGTGTGTGTATGGCCTGGGGAATGAGAGGTTGGAGAGCAGTGCCATGGAAAGGGAGCTGGGGGTCCTGGTCCATGGCAAGTTAAACATGACCCAGCAGTGCCCTGGTAGCCAGGAGGGCCAACCCTGTCCTGGGGGCATCAGGGACAGCATCGCCAGCCGGGCAAGGGAGGGGATTGTCCCGCTCTGCTCTGGGCTGGGGCAGCCTCACCTCGAGTGCTGGRGGYAKTTTTGGAYGYCGCCATACAAGAAAAATATAAGAGAGCATCCAAAGGAGGGCCYCAAGGATGGTGAAGSGTCTGGAGGGGAAAATGGGAGGAGCAGYKGAGGTCASTTGGTTTATTCAGCCTGGAGGAGACTGAAGGGAGACATCATAGTGWCCTTCAATATCCTCACAAGGAGAAGAGGAGGGGCAGGTACCAATCTCTTCACTCTTGTGASCAGTGACAGGACTCAAGGAAACAGCACAARGTCAAGTCAGGAGAGGTCACCTGTCACTTCTGGTTGCACATGAGCATGCAACTGGTCAACAGATGAAACTAATGATTTTCAGGAACAGCTTTTCAACGCAAAAACATTTATGGGGCTAAGACACCGAAAACTTGTAATAAATAGGCAATCAAACTAATGGATCCTCTGGCTGAGGCAGAGGAAAATTTATGTATCACAGTATGCTTGTATTGCTGTGCAAGTGGAGACTGGGAACCTACAAAGATAGGGAGAATCTGTACACAGCGTAGGTGAGCTGAAAAATACTGACTGCAAACACACAGGTTTACATGGAATGTGCTCAGAGGCTGAACCAGAGATGTCAAACTGAGGACTTCACGGGGGAGAAAGCATGACAAAGCAGAAATACTACACCCATTATGTGAATGAGGAACTAAGGAACAAGTTCCTTAGTTTATCAGATATTCAAAGGAATAGACACAAAATCACTGAAAAAAAAGCAGATCCATATTATAACCTATTAAGCTGCTACAATACAACTTTATCRTGATTAATGTAGCATTTCATGTCATTGTTTATTACATCTCCTGAACAGTCTCTTAAACATTCAGGCTTGAAAGGAACAACCTAAACATGAAAGGAGGCACTCAAAAGTAATTTAAATGAATCACAGAATTATTCAGGTGGAAGCAAACCAAGGAAGGTCTCTCAGGCTCACATTCTCCACAAAGCAGGATTACTGCTGAATTCAGACCACGTTGGTGAGGGCTCTTGTCCAACAAGAGCCAAATATAGGGGAAGAACTCCCTCAATATCCTGGCTGTGTTCTTGTATATTGATATAGACCAGTACAGTCTAGTTCGGTGTTGCCAAGTGTGATAYGCATATCCCATCTCCTCTCTAGGTCATGAATGTTAAACAAGATGGACCGTGAAGAATGCCACTTGTAACCAGCGTCCAGGCAGAATACGAACTCTTAGGCACTACCCTTCAGACCTGATAATCCAGTTTTCCTATGCATCCAGCAGTACCAGCCATCTAGAGTATGGCACAAGGATGGTGTCATTGAAGAGCTCAAACCTCTTGCTAAAGCCAAGACTGGTGACCACCTTGTGTCTTCCTCTCATTCACAGATCCATTCATCTCATTACAAAAGACAATCCCATTYGTCAAACACTTGGTAAATCCAAGCTATTCCAAATAACCTTCTCCTTCCTTTGCCCAGAAATTAGTTCCAAAAGGACTAACTCCATGAYTTTCCTAAGGAGTGAGATGAAGTCATATGACTGCCTTTCCTGAACTGTCATTCTCATCATTTTTCAAGATGGGTCTACCATTATCATTTTTCCAGTTACTAGGGACCTCTTCCAGTTCTCATAATCCTTCAAAGATAGACAGTAACCATGCAATGACACCAGCCAACTCTGTCAGCACCTTCAGATGCATTTCACTGGGCTGCATGGACAGGTATAGGCTGAGCTGCACTGGAGCTGTCTTAAGAATACCCTCTTTATCCAAATTGGTAATGACTGTGGGTTTTGTTTGTTTGCTTGTTGTSAAGCTTTGGCTGGTTTGTGGTTTCTTTTTTTTTGGTGCTGGTGGGGAAGCAAGGGACAGAGGTATTTAARAAAATGGCTTAGTTAACTGAATCATACACACATGGGAAACAAATTTACAGACAGACTTTAACACAGACACCATCAGGGATGCTTTAATAGGGRTTATTAACAGAGAAAGGTGATTTCTCCTCCAATCCACAGGGGTTCAGTCTGCCAAAGCTTTTCTTCACTGGCAGTAAAAAATTACTGGGGAAAAACAACTTCCCAAGGCTAAAGTCATCCTTCACATTTATTCCCCTTGAGACATGGCAGTCTTGCAAGCAATATTTCAACATCTCAAAAGACTGTAARAAGTAACTGTGTTATTTAGTAAATATATTGCAGACCACAGTAACATTTAAAACACTAACTGGGCATCTCAGTTTAAACAAACAATGTATGTTGGCTACAAAGCTTAATYCCACAAGTATGTACTTTATCAAAGACTATTATCTGATTCAAAGATTCAGATCATAAATATAACAACCGTGTAGTAACACACACTTAAACAGCTTTACATTTCWCATGAAAAATGCTCAGGCAGAATGCACTCCCAGAAACAAAAAAAWTGTTCAACATACCATTTCCCATACTGCATGCATTGAAGGAGATAACTGTATTACCTTATATAGTTACAGAAGCATTTAAATGGTATGTATTATTTTAATATTATTGGCTTTCTGACAACCATACCAAATTCTTKGATGAGGTATTTGCTTATAGATGCCCCTGTAGTATTTAATGCAATTTTGGCTACTCAAATCTTGTGTAAATGTAACAGTGATCGATTGTAAAAAGACCAGCCTTCTGCAGAAGGCTGGGGAAAGGTAGCTCATGCTGCGGTCTCCAAAGCAAAGGGCTGAAAGTGTCATTAAAAACATTATTTTCATTTAACTGAGGCACAAATGTCAAGGTTCCTTATAGACTCATATGGCATCTACCTGACAGCCATTACAGTATTATAACAATTGCCTATTTATTTCTTCAATAGTTCACTCAAACAGGCTATGGCTTTGGGAGGCAATTTAAGAATGAATCTTACATGTCAAATTAATTTGCTTATGTAAGAAAAGAAGGAACAAACAATCAAGTACTCATTAGTAGAATATAAAAAATCCTTATCTTCCCTTTATGGAAGGAATGACAGGATGTGCCAGTAACCCTGCAGCAGGACTGGCTTTAGAGGCATTGCCTTCCTGAATTTCAGCCCTTTGTCAACAACTGTTTTGCACTCCACATCCTTGGCCTGCCCAAGWACTCCATAGTACACAATATCACGACAGGCTCCGCACTGTCGTAGTGCACAGCAATACCTTGCTCTGAAGTGTTCTTCCTTTATACAGTAGATAAAAGCTTTAAAATGTTGTTCTATGTCTAATACCCACTYTGTGCCTCTCAGGTTAGATTTGCTCCAGCTTGCTATAGGCAGCAATTCCCTTTAAAGCACAGCCAYGCAGACCAGATGGCCCTTCCTTTACCTTGGCAGCAGGTGGGATGTGAGGGGTCGAGAAAAGGCTGCTGAGGCATAAGCAGAGCAAGGGAGAGCCCAGCAGGGGGACAGCRACTGCAGGGAAGTGGCACCAGCGAGAAGAATAAAGAAAGGAAGGAGAGAGCATGGACAAGGTAACAGAGGTTAGGGAAAGGATCCTCATACACACACAGACAAGGAAGTTAAAAAAAAAAAAAAAGTCTATCTCCAAGAAACCCCGGGTCTATCTCCAAGAAACCCTGGAAGAAGCTGCCATAAAAGTAAACACAGACACACTAACGTAGGCTGTTTTTCTTAAAAGCCTGTCAGGAAGATGAATAAAAATACCATGTATACAATTTCACCAGTAGTGAGGAGGCCAGAAACAACCAATAAACAAAAGTGAACTGTTGAATCAAAAATTAACTATATGAAACTAATACTGCTGTAATACAGGATCGCACAAAGGACTAWTAAATGCCCCACAGCAGTGATTTCTTTTTATAAATCTTACAGTAGAAGCTGCTCCATCTTACACTTAGGGTAAAGTAAGCAAGGGTAAAAAGCTSTGGTAGGCATAAACTCCCAAGGCTAAAACACGTGATTTGGAAAAAAAGATAACGCTATTCCCTGGATTCCTCATGACCTGTTACCTCATTTTTTTAAGAAAAGAATCTTTAAAAATATATTCTTTTGCTAGTTTTTAAGTACTTCTAGCACTGGTAGCACTAATTGTCTTTACAAAGAACTTCTTCACRCATCTACTTTACGTAATTATCCTCATGTGGCCAAAAGAATAGAATGGAAACATGTCTGCATGCTGAGCACATTCATTGCTCTAAGCCCCAGAAACACAGGACTGGAACAAGCCTCCTGAATCATCAAATCCAGTCCTCTGCTAATGCCCTCATGTAAATAATATGTTCGTTATACTGACTGAGTTTCACACAAACAGAAAAGGCTTCCCAAGGTTATTCTTCAYGTGAGACTATTTTGAAAACCGTATCTGTGAAAGTCTTTTGTTTATTTCAATGACAAACAAAAGTTTAACTATCTTTCTACACAAAGCAAAGGGTCCTGCTTGCCATATTTCCCCATCACACAAAGAAGCACAATTCTCAATACACTTATTTTTTTTTGCCAAGAACCCCGAAAGCATTCCCTCATTACTTGCAATTATTATTTGAAGTTMTAATGATACATTAAAGATGATTTATGCTTTGAAAATGTTACTCATTAAACAAATCTGATGCTTCTACTCAGTATTAAAACTCTTCTAAATGCTATGGATTATTGCTCTCAATTTTAAGTTTTAAATAAAAAATATTTTTGAGTTACAGAATTATTTGAATAGTATTTAAAACACTAATTTGTAATTTTGTGTTTTGGCCTCTATACTTCAGAATACCACAATGATTTAAAAATTGTTCTTTGGATAAGAAACACTGAAATGCTCAGCCTGGAGCAATAGTGATTTGGCAGGCCACACAGCAAAACCCTGGAAAAAAAATAGAAGACTGATGCTTATCTTAGAATCACTGATGACATGTTAAAAGCTGTTCCAATGCTATCACTATAATAATGGAAGAAACAGTCCTCAAAAATGAACATCTGCCAGCCCTAATCTCTACKGCAATTGCATTTATATTTTCATAGTTTGGAATAGCTAGGCAGTAACTGGTAGGAAAGAAAATTATCACAATTGCTGAAGATTTTCATCTCAACTGTTAGCAGTTTTTCCTTAAAACACACCATATCAACCATCTATATTCAGTCACCATTTGCCCTGAAGGTATCCACACATTGTGGCTTGTCAACCAAAAATCTCTGCTGGAGAARGCTGAGGTTTTGAATTTCTCTCTGCCTGATGCTTCTCTCTTCTAATAAGGAGAAAACAGAATGAGTACATTCTTTCAAATGAGAATATTTCTGCTTGTTTCCCCTAACTTTGCCTATTCCTACGATCATAACCTTTTCTATAGTGTGCTGTGCAAATRTATAAATTCATTCTTGTTTCAATTGTATCGAATGTCATTTTCCAAAATCACATTTGTCAATAGGTCATTTTCCAAGCCTCAGCAGCCTGCAGAGAAAGGCACTAAGATATRTAGGGAAGACATGGAAAGTATTGCACATACTCCACAAAGACAAGACAGTAAAGTCTTTGTACTTTCCAAGAAGTACTTGGAGTTACATGCATGACCTAGGATTTGAAGGTAAGTATTGATAAGGCAAACCCTATACACCCCTACTTCCAGCACTAGAAAAGATGATTGCAGTCACATGTACAATAAAGTCACCTGAAAAGTTTAATTAATATTAAATGGTTTAGAATGTTTCAACTCCTAATTTCTTAGTTAATGTACTTTAAAAAATACATAGTAACAAAAAAAAGAAAAAAAAGAAAAAAAGAAAACAGGGTTGAGCAGAACTCACTGGAAAGCCAGGTACATTTACCCTATCTGCTAATCAACAAGTACCCAAACACTTTTATTTATGACATGTTTATAGAAAAAATAGGTAATGAAATACAAAAAAAAAMCAAAAACCAAACCTAAACAAACAAACAAAAAAACCCCACAAAACCAAACAAATAAAAACCAAACAAAAAATACCAACTCCACCAAACCAGCATAATCAAACCAACTTTTTCTTTTTGAAAACTAGCATGAAGTTCAGCTTTTAAAGCAAGGGGATGCCTGATTACTAGCACAGAAATTGCTGTGCTGGTTTGCCTGCACCAAGGGCAGAAGCAACAGAGAAATTTATTGTAGGGGTGGTGAAGCACTGGAACAGGYTCCCAGAGAAGCTGTGGATGCCCCATCCCTGGAAGTGTTCAAGGCCAGGTTGGATGGGGCTCTGAGCAATCTAATGGAAGGTGTTCCCATTGATGGTCTTTAGGGACCCTTTTAACCCACACTACGAATTTRGACAGCAGGAAACACATTTTAGAAAAACACATACACACTCATATACAAAGGGACTAAATACCATGCAGTTTAAGCTGTGAAACTTCTGGCAAATCCTTGTTTAAATCAATACAGGGTATTGGATAACAAAATTTTACTGTCGTATGAAAGAGAATAGAGAAATTTATGGTGCACTTACAATCATGTTTGGCTCAAAGATGTTATAAAGTGCAAATAGTAGGAGAATAGAAGGTACCAACATTAAGCATCACCTATCTTTGTCCTGTTCCTGTACCTTTCCTTAGATATGAGTTTCAGTTTGAGGGAGAACACTCATGTAATTTTTACAACGTTTTGGTGTTATAAAAGTCTGGTCAGATATTTTTATCTGGCTAATCTTCTCTCAGGTAGTCACAAATTAATAGTGGAACAAAGTGGCCTAAAATTTTTCTAGGGTAAGGATGTACTAAATATTTTCAAAATGGGATCATACCTTTGAGGAAAAGCCTTTGCATGTAAGTGATGCTACCACATGCCTAAGAAATAAAGCTCTATAATAGGATGCCTATGAACTTGATCTTATTTTTAAAAAATGTTTAACTTCAAGATAATGTTTATTTAGGCTAAGGCTTTTAAAACATATCCATTTAAAACTAATTTTTACGTGACGAGCCACAGCGAAGTTGAAAAGAACACCCACCCGCCAGTGAAGACCAAAGCAGGAAGCTGGCCTGACAGCTAAACATGCTGCAATCAGGTTAAGCATTGAAGCAGCACCTCCATTTCACTCCTATGGGTAGTTCATTCAGCTCAATAGGGGAGTTGGATTAACCTCTTATACATTTCTTTTTACTCTACAGCAAGCAGTGTGAGAGGCAAAAAATATTTTCAACCTTATTGCAAAACTCAGACAAGGATACTAGACACTGATGTCTACAAAATGTATTAAACTAACTATATTCTGAATCAACATTTTCTCAACAGTTACAAAAAACATACAATGGTTTTGGTTGGAAGGAGCTCAAGCCCCTTGTCCATGGGCATGGACATGGGCATGGACATGTCCATTGTCATGCCCTGTCCATGGGCAGGGACACCTTCCACTAGACCAGGTTGTTCAGAGCCCCACCCAACCTGGCCTTAAATACTTCCAGGAACAGGCACCCACAACGACTCTGGGCAGCCTGTTCCAGTGCTTCACCACCTCACAGTAAAGAACATTCTAACATCTAATCTAAACAATAGTTTAAATCCATTGTCCCTTGTCCTGTCACCACACATTYTTGCAAAAATTCTCYCTTCATCTTTCTCATAGKCTCCCCAAAGCCTTCTCTTTTCCAGGCTGAACAAYYCCAACTCTCTCAGCCTTTCCTCACAGGAGAGGTGTTCCACCCCTCTGATAAACTTGGTGGCCTCCTCTGGACTTTCTCCAACAGGTCCATGTCCTCCCTGCTGGGGACCCAGAGCTGGATACAGCAGTGCAGGTGGGGTCACACCAGAGCGGGATAAAGGGGCTGAATCCCTTCCCTTGACCATCTGCCCACAGTACAGAAGTGGTTTAGTCACAAAATAGTGCTACAAAAGCCAACTGTTCATGGCTGAATTTCTACCAAAATATGTCCTGGCTGTATCTACTACTTCTAATAAGAAGAAAGTGGTGATAAAAATAGACACATCATGAAGTATTTTAAATGGCAGTAATAYGTAACCTTGGAAGATATTTGTACATCTCCCTCCAGTTTCTCCAAGTATCTACTTGGAGTACTTGGAGTACTACTCCAAGTATCTACTGTACAAATAACTTCAGTAAGTTTATTTATTAAATTAACTCTATCTAATAAAAAGCAAGAATGCAAAAAACCCAATTGTATTGATGTAAACAAAAGGGGAGTAAAGCAGCTGCCAATTCCAAGGTATGTCTTCATTCAAAGTGAGATCCTCTCAATCATCAGAGAGAAGGAAAAAACCAAAACAAAAAAAAAACCCTTAAACCAAAACATAAAATTGCCTGTGATTTTCCATCTGAAGAGTTAAAGAGCCTTTAACTGAATTTCAAAGCAGATCTAGGGTTTTATCCGCCTGATTAAGTACGGCTTTTAACAAGTGAAGTTGTAATTAGGCGTAATGATAGTAGAACAAGCAAAGTTAGAATAATGCATAAAAATTCTAACTTAAAAAGTGGTCCACTTCCATAACATTTCATGTTTTTCCTATTCAGAGAGGGTTACTTCCCCTTCAAGGTGCTAGAGAAACCCCAGCTCTTTCTACAGCACCTGTACCCATACAATTTCCTGCTAGGAAGACAGCCACAAGCACCATGCTGGCTCAGAGGGTGCCCAGGCTCTATAAGCACCAGTTTTCAGTATTTCTGGAACCTTCAGGAGGTTTCCTTCCAARAGGCTTATAAGAACTCAATCCCATGAGGTGTTACACCAAGAGGCTGCAATGGAGAGTTACAATTTTGTTCCTTCTGAACTGCTCAGCTGCTGCCAAATGCAGTGCACCTGACACGTTTAAGGCTTCTCTGAACTTTAATCAACACATCTCTCTAAAATATGGAAGCAAGTCACATACATAAAAGTTCATGGGAAATCTCTGTCAAAACCAAGATAGCAGATGGCACAGAAAAGGTTGGGCTTGACTTGACCTATCTTGGTCTGACTTTAACATGAYGTTTGAACTGTATGGAATTAGAAYACTCCCAGCAAATACAGTATGTAGCTATATCAAGAGCCCAACATGGTTTTTAGGCAGAGTATTAAAAAATCCTGCACAAAGATCAGTTACATGCATTACAAACTTGTGCTAATCCTTAAAGGAAGATTGGCTGGGTCTAAAGAAGAATCTAAAATTATACTGGATACTGATGCATCCAGTAATARCAATGAAAAAAATCTAAAACACTCCCATTCAAAATGGAAAACCCAACATAAGAGCATCTGCTATAGCTAAGAAAGCACTTTATAATGTCTTAGCAGTATTCTGTCAAAATAACAGAGTTATGGTATTGTTTCTATGATTTCCATTCTCTGATGAATACAAAACTTTTTCACTGTTTTTCGGTTATTCACTTTCAGCTAGTAGCAAATATTATAGATAATGCTAAGGGACAAAAAAATCACTGCTTCAGATCCCATTAGAAAGAATAGTTTTTCACATAGATGAGCTCAAGAATCAAAATTCAGGATTCAGTATTTWCTGAATACTTCTTATACAAAACTCGAGCACAGACAGCCAGGTACAAATCAACTCCTGTGGCAAATGATTCACAGACATCCAGACTATAAAGGATTAAATCAGCCACAACAAATGAAAATCCAACCCAACAACAACAGCAGGGTAAAGACAACAGAGGCATTGACTGAATAGAACAGAAATGCTTTGCCACTGTCCCTTCAGCAAGACACTAATTCATCACACATCCAAAATTCAATATAATTTTATATTTTTCTACTATTTCCATTCCTTTCTTTAGTTCTTTCCTTCTTCAGCCCCCTTCCTATAAATTCCCTATAATTCCAACCCTGTTTGTGCCACAGCACACAGGCAAATCCTTTTGCCTTCTCAAATTCTTCTTCCACAAACCCTTTCATTCATATCCACATTATCWTCTTTACTTACAAATCCACTTCTTTTTATTGCTATTGCTATTTCACCTGCAACAGCTTTCATCTATTCCGAATCTCAGAATGCTTCCACCATACCTATTCGGCTGAAAAATTTTTTTTTCCCCACAAATCACCCTTATATGGATTTGTATCTGTATTCTCTCTTTAGTAGATTCCAAATACATTCTATATTAGAGAAGTAAGAATATTTATAGGATACTGCAAATGCTAGTTGTCCATATACGTAACATCAGAACATTATACGGARTGATAACCAGATGCAGTTATGTAACACAGATTTATCCAGAGGGTTAAGGAAAACTCTAGAAAAATACTACATCACTGTAGGCTTTTTTACACTCATTCTCCAGGACCCCCAAAACAAAACAGAACATTCTGTCTTCCTCCACTGAAAAATATTTTTATTTTTACCAACCTAAAGTTATTCTAGATGAGAAAAATCTCCCATGCCCTTCAAACTCAGCGTTTACAGGAACAGCAGTCAGCTACCTGGCATGGTGTTCTTCATCACCTTTAGCACAGAAAAAACATCTGATATACACTGAAATAATAACTTAACTCACCAATAAATGGAATTGAAGCCAAAGAGTCACCAGGTGGGCTGGAACTTGATGCTTTCCTTTCCTCTATTCTTTTTATGTGCACTTCTCTCCGAGCATCGTTAGGTAACCAACAGGTAGTGTCTGAGGCTGCCTCTTGGTCATTTACAGCAAGAATGTAGGACTGATGCCTCAAAGGCTGRGGAGTTTGGTGGCCAGATGGTGATTTGTCCCGCATGACCACCATGTCTTTGTCATTTCCYTGAACATCCATTTGCAGACATTCAGACTCACGAACATCTTCCCTTTCAAAACCATGAATCTTTTGTCTGATGGAACCATCTACATTGTCAGAGGTAGTTGAACACTCACTTGCCGGCTGAACAAGTTTGGCGGAAGCTGGAGACAGAGAAGAGGGTGGGATAGTTTTACCAGTTTCCGTTTTGTGATCTGGGGCACCTTCAGCTCGGATCCTTGACTGTTGGTTTAACACACTGCTCTGATGCAAGTGATTTACTGTTCTTTGGTCTTTGCTGGCAATAACATCCAGGCCCTGGCTAAGAGGAATCGATGGTTTTGCTGCATAGGGTGCTGAGTTCTTCAGTGAGCTACTTTTAGAACTTCTGGCTGGTGTGAGAGACAACCTCTCTTGTGAAACAGCTGCAGGTTTTGAAACTCCCCCAGGAGTCTGCAAATCGCGAGAAGCCTGTAGCATTTTAATATCTGGGGAAACTTTCTGAAAGTGTGAACCAGGCAGAGAAGCTCTACTACCTGTTCTCCTGTTGTCTGAAATATAAGCACTCGGAGCAATAGGAAAATTTTGACCTCGAAGGGACATATGAAATGCATGTTGTCTAGATCGGTCATAAATACCTCGCCGATCATCTTGTTCACTAAACCCTGTCCATTTGTAAGTCTTTCTCCTATCTCCATTTGCATCTGCAATCATATTCTCAGAATGAAAATTTTCTAGCACTTCACCCTGTTTGCTGAGATAATCCCATGACCGAGCCCTGTGATTCCTAGCATTGACTGAAGGTGAAGTTAGAGTATCTTGTGAAGCACTTCGTGGCCATTCTTTCATCAACACRGGATCTTCAAGCCTTTCCTGGGATACACTTCTCTGCCGGATCTGGACAGACTGCGGAACCCTGTCATGAGAGGTGCTCCTGCGCCGTACCTGAGAAGCAGTGCGATTTGGCACCACCTGATTATACTCTGTTGTGTTCTGAGAAGCTGCCCTTAAACTATCTAACCTTTCCTGTATCGTTCGGGAGCCATACATGTGCATGCGCCTGTTATCAATGTACTCCTTGTAGGTTTTGTAGGTCTTCCAGTCTATATGCTGGTGGGAGGTTGGAGAGCTGTAGTGATTAGTAGAGACTGAGGGCGAGTCTGTGGCTTGAGTAGAAGGTCTAGTGCTTGGGATGCCTTCTGGACATACTACGTAATTTGAAGCTTTACTCGCTGTTCCAGTTGTATCARCTGGTCTTGTTATTGGAGTCTGGGGAAGTACAATGGCAGTGGACACTAGAGATGGTGGTGATGTGGTCCGTGCTTTTAGACTGGTTTGGTCTTTTAAGCCGTATCTTACTTCCTCTGTCCTGTGCGATGGACCGGCRTGATTATTTCTGCAAGACGGCAAATCTACAGCCTTCTCAGAAGGCACAATAACAGTCCTTACAGTTTCATTGCAAACGCACACGGCTGTGTTTGATTTTGCAATGTCTGTTGGTGATGGAGGCACTTGTATTTCCATTCTGTAGGCCCTCTCTGGCTGTGTCAATGCCCGGACTGGCCTACTGACTTGCTGTTTCCCCAGCAAGAAGTCAGAAGGTAGCTTGTCTCCAGCTTGTGCCTTAACAGAGGCTGCAGATGTCAGGCGTGGATAACATATTGGTGGTGGTTCAGGGATGTTGTGGGCATTACCACTGTAAGCTTCGTTGCCTTTCAGGTAGGCATCTTGGGAATATGCCTGTGGAGAGAAGATTAGGTGAGTGCTCAGTAGTGAGGGAAKGGAAAAGTTCACCATCAAGTACTGCATTATCAAGCTTCAAGCGAGGGGAACACAGGTTCAAAACTCACACTCCCTCTAATTTTATGCAAAATGTTAGCTGGAAAGATAAAAACAGCATTCCATCCCCTTAGTGAACACAAACAGTACAAGCAATATCATGACACACATTCCCTCCCTCAGCAATTAAAAACCTCAAGTGATGACCAATTCTAAGAAATACTGCAAGTAGGACASTGAGGCAGGTTTCTCAAAATCTATGAGCACAAAACGCATTATTTTCCTCTCCCTTAATTTTGCTTTTTAACACGTTMGTTCACATATTCTTCCCATTTAAGCTCCCATTGCTGGAAACTGGAATTTCACAGCAATCGACAGGTTAAAATGCTGCATAATAAATTCAACCAGCACTAGAAAATTCTCTATTCACTTCGGGTATAAAACAAGTCTGTTCGCTAAATGCAGTACATATGAAAAGTGCAGACAAATAAATGCACATACACACACACTCCTCTAAGATGTCTTCTACATAAAAGCTACTGTTCTGAAACATATAATGAATAAATTGAAGCAGTMACATATTGTTGTGAGCCAACACCCTATAAGTCATCTTATATTTTACAGAAGACAGCAATTACATGATACACAAATTTTACTGGAAAAAATATTAATGATATTTAGCATTTTTAACTTTGAGGTACAAATAGTATGAAAATTCATGCATATCCACTACTGTCCACGCACTACTGAAACCCAAACTGAAATCTCTAATTTCCTTAGTGCACTTTGCATCTTCATGCATAAAACCTGACTCCTAAGGAAAAAGACAGTTATGTTACACTTATTATGCTTCTGCAGCATTTCTAAAAAGCAGCATTTGTCATTGTGAAATTAACAGAACAGTCAAAATAAAAAATTGATGAGAAGCATACAGAATACTTTAACAATATTCTATTATTGAAAAACTTTAGCATGACTTTGTTCAGTTTGAACATAATGAAATAAAGAGCCAATGCAGAGCCTGCCAATGGAACAGACGATTAAAATAATTTCTCAGGGCTTTTACACGCTTAGGCGTGGTATCATATCACAGCATTTCCTGTTCAAATCATAACATGCTCAATTCCAGTCTATCAATGTGCTCTGTCTTAACAGTAGACAGTTATAAAAGCCCAAGTGCAGCCATAAAATTAACACAGAGCAAAGTACAGAGGAGGGCGAGGCATTTACAATACTGCTGCAATGTTACACCGAGCATTAGTGAAGTGCAGAATATTAAAGCACACCGAGAGAAAACAGACCAAATAACACAGGCACAAACCACAAACCAAGATATCAGCATTATGAAGAAAATTCAGCTCAGACTATCTAGCCCATTTCCAAACTTGCTGTTTCATATTCTTGCTTCTCACAAATCATTAAGAAAAACATGCCTTACAAAACCATCAGAGAAATGGCTACTGTACATTTCTTACCAGTGCTGTGACATCCTTTGTAAACTGCAGCTGGCAGAAAACAGGAAAACACAGTAAAAACTGCTTACAGATGTAAAGACAGAATTATCTTGTCATATTGATRTTGACTACAGCAAGCTAAAAATACAGCTACACTGATTTCACTGGAAGGTACCAACAGACATAAAGGGCAGTAGAGCATAAAAAATAACTTCACCCTCCTTGTGAGCATGTTCATCTCAGGCTTTTATTTGCTCCTTGCATTTATCCTGTGCCTTTGCAGAAAGCAAAATACATTTGTGCCATTTTGCCTTGGTGCATCCTTACAGCTGCCTGCAGAGAGCTCTGGCTCCGTGCAATGAGACTTCCCTTCCACTACAGCAACATTACTGTCTCTCATTTCCCTGGGCTGCTACCATCCAACCCTGCTTCCTGGTGACGAAACAACAGCTTTATTATGCATTTAAAACAGCACGCCCCTTCCTCACATATATCTGAACACGACCACAGACTGTCAGCTGACTGCAGCTGCTTTCACGCTGTACATCTGAAATTAGAGGAATGATGCTGCAGAAACACYCTCCTCATGTGATTTGTAATTTTTTTTGCTCCAGTCATAGTAAAAATCAGGACAGGCTTTCACTGACACATTTAATGGAGGGAAGGAACATACAAAGACAAACATTTCTAAACCTTTAAATAAATGATTATTCAAGATATTGATGGGCTGTAAGAATTAAACAAAAAAATTTGAGGAGATGCTGAAGACCCAGAAAACAGATTGAGCAAGATCCTTCTGGCATGCAAGACAAAATTAAAAAAAATCATATACTGCCCCCAATGAGAAAATAATGATCAATTTATACAACTGATAAAATAGTTGATATCCCACCTTCTCTGGGATATGCACACATTACAACAACAGAAAATACACCCCATTTATGTTTTTGCAAAACATTCCCCTGACAAACAATGCTTCATTGACTTTGACAGCAGAAAGGCTAAATTCCAAAGCTGGTGTGATCTGATTGCAGCCAAAGACTTCAAATAAGTATAAAAATAAGCTCYCAGCTTTTGACAAAATTTATCACAGGTATTACAATATCACCTTCAGAAGACAGCATTCCCACAGGRTCCAAAATGAGAGCAGCTAGATTTTCTCCTCCCCAAAAAAAGTATTTTTCCGTGATTGCAGATATATCCAGACAGACAGACTGCCAGTTCTGTGTAAGACAGTTACTGGAAAAAAGGTTTTGATGATGGAAAGTTTCAACCTCATTTCACCCACTACCCAAGAAATCACTGAAACAAAGCTGAACATACTCCTAAGAGAGTGAAAGTTTGTAGATGGGACTGTGATATTTCCGTAAAGAACATTTGGTATCTTTGTTTCATAACTCTGATTAAGGGCCTACAAAAAATAATGCAACTTACAAAGCAACACATGGATCTATCCTGAATAATTTCACGCTGAAGGATGCATAATCAGTCTTTTTACAACGAAATATTTTAACTGCTTTAAGCATAAAATTATGATATTTTTAGAAGAGGTCTAGAGACTAAGAAATGTGAAATAGCCAATATATTAGTTCATATACTGCTTTGACATTTAACATATTTTGTAACCACATAAAACATACTTGAGTATTTCTCTCTCTCTTTAGTTTCTCTAACAATAAATCCTGTGAAAATGCTTCCTCAATACCTGATTGCAACAGGATACATTCATAAAACTGTCATTAGGGTATGGCTGAATTTTAAGTGTTTGTAGTCTAAAAACAAAAAAAAACAAATCAAACAAAAAAAGGCTCACAACTTTGAAAAGAAAAATTTTAATATCCAGATCAGGGATACTCCTGATTCAGACACCAGCCAAGTTTTCAGTTTACCATTTCAGTTTCTACAGAACTGGATACTCAGCAGTTATTCAGAAGTCCCAACATGATCCAAAAATCAGTCTTGATGTTTTATGAGCTATTTCCCACTTTCTCAAAACAACGGTAGTTTTAAAAGACTACCATACAAATGCAGCAATTTAGAATGACATTAAATGCTCTGATGGATAACAGCTCTGCAACAATTACTAAAAGAAAATTGCAGCTCTTACAATAAGAACTCAGCATGTTTCCAGTTATTTGGTACCATTTCTTCCCAYCTTGCAATCTGGTTTTGTTTGCACAAAGTTTGCAAACTCCTATGGTAAAGGATTAATTTCTTACTGCGAGTTTATAGAACCAACAGGGGTTTAAGTCCTAAGGTAATACGTTCATGCTGTATGACAGGCAAAACACATTTCAAGCAAATAAAGCATTTTACAAGGTAAATTACCACCTGAACTTCAGCTGGTCCCATGTTTCYCCCCTTGATTTTATGCCCTTAGATACTAGAACAGTAACAGTCAAATGCATGAGGATKCCTCTCAGAAAGAATCATGGAGAAACCCTGTCCTTTCAAGAGCCCAAACTGAAAATATCCTACACCACTTAGCCCAGATCCATGAAAACAAGCAGCCCTGTATTTCACTACGGATAGGTGTGCTTCACTGCACTTCACTACAGGATGAATAACAACACTGATTTCAACACAACTATTCACAAAATTGGTGAYAAGCATTTTGATGAATCAGAAGGTAACGTGCTTAACTCCTTGCAAGACTGAGCTCGAGGCATTTTTCTTTCCTTCTCCAACCAATTTGGCTTCAGTTGATATTTCTTTACCACTGAATTATTATCTTCCCCAGTCCTAACTTAATCCCACAGTCATCATGAGTATGGGAACTGCACACCAGAAAAGGTTTACAGCTCTCTTAAAAGGAAACACTTTCTAGTTACAGTTTGYTCTGGCAAGAATGTTAGTAATACAGCTCAAGTTCTTTTATTTTACTCTGAGAAAACACTACRGTCAGATAACATTACTTGAAAAAAAAACCAAAAATGCACACCCTTTCCTCCCAAACGCAGTGCCATTTTAGTACACAAAATGTAAGCCCTTAGGCCMAATAAATTTTATTTCCAAATATAAGCTGTGTAAGAGACTATCTTGTAAAGTCTGAATTGTGATTAGGAGGATTGATGCAACGGGTATTTTCTAATATATCCAGTGTTTGATAACAAACTTCAAGTCTCTTCTTCAAGGAAGTGAAAGAGTGTTCCAAGTCTTTGCATTAAATACAGCTACTTAGGAAAATAACTCTATCTTTATTAAAAAATAAAGTAAACAAAAATACTTCACAATTTGCCAATGAAACAGCCATGTTGCTCCACTAGGTCTGATACAAACGGATGGTCTCAGGAAGAAAAACAGTAAAAATAATATGTCTTTAACATTGAAGCCAGCTGTGGACAGACCTGCAGTCACAGAGATACAAGGTTACTGGGACATGTAGAACTCGAGGATGCATTTAAATTGCTTTTCTTTTTGTTGTTGGTGGAGGACTTTTCTTTACTGGTTTTTTTTTTTTTTGTTTTTTTTTTTTTTTTTTTTTTTTTTTTATAGGTGCACCACTGGCAATTTCAGGGTACTATAAGGCCTTGAAAGCCACCAAATTCCACAAAAATACTAAGTTCAGAAAGGATAATGCAGCAAACTCTTCTGCACAGATCCAATATACTGAAAATTTCCATATCACCTGACTCAAAAGAAGGAAAAAAAAAAAGATCTATACTTCAACTGACTTTTAGTTATTTTCCTGATCATTCCCATCTAGGATTCTTGGTTCCCCTACTATCTATGACAAGAAAAACATTTCTGTTCAAATGTGGTCAGCTTTCAGGTATTGATCTGCAGCATCATTGGTCTGTAACTCTAAAGAATTAACTATTCTTATCTAACTTGTCAGAAACATGGCAGTGAACAGCCCCCCTTTTACTTCCACATTTATCTTTATCCATAGAATTCTAAGTAACATCTTTCTGTAAATGAAACTGCAAAGTTCTTTCTGGAAGGCTTGAGGCACATTTCAACAGMTCTGCACATTAATTAAATTTAACGGTGACAACACCTAAGATCAGAAGTAACCTTGTACCTTTTGGGGTGATTCCTGCAGTAAAATAGTTTTTTAGAAATTAAACTATTGGAGGTAGGCTAAAAGTTAGGTAAGATGAACTTTTGAGTGCGTAGTGAGAAAAGTGCTAGAAAATGATGTGAAAATAAGGATACCTTACCTATAGCATGTATGTTTATACACAACATAGTTATATAAATCTACAAAATAATATCTACATGTATTTACCTATAATAAGTACTATATGTAATGATTAATGTGCTACATTACAAATAACCTTCCAAATAAACGGCTCCAATGCAGATCATATTAAAGATACCTTTTTCCCAAAAAATAGTATTTTCAAGTGGCTGGTACTTAGAAATTCACTGATTTGTGGGCTGTATTCTTTTTTACATCCATAACGAACAATTAGCAAGTAAATTCCAATGTGAACTTTCCCTGAAAAAATGATTCAAAAATCCTGCATACTAAGGATGTGCTAACATACATATGTTGGACACAACAAAGTCTATTGACAAGACTCATAATAATGCACAGCTGTAAATAGGCTTGGAAAACTCAATTTACTCCATGGAGCACCACTAAATTCAGTATCTTCCACACAGCACAAAAAGCTTTTGAGCAACTGCAAAGTTGTTAAAATTTGAACAGCATTTTAGCATTAAACTTGCAATCCAAAGGCTACAAAACAGCAACAATTTCATTGTACACACTTGACAAAAATGAACTATTTGTAGTTGACCTAAATGTGTCTTCCCATTCTCATGATGTCGGTGGTACTAAAACCTACAAGATAGCAAAATTCTGTCAAAAAAGGTTGAGAATGCTACAGATGTTGCACATGGATGCATCACACTTGAAACACCAAGGATAATGTAACTTAAAAATAATCCTCCTCTTCCTAGTTTCAAAATGGTCATATACAAAGAAATGTCTCCAAATCATCTCTTTTGATAAATTTAAGTAAATTAATTACTTAATTAATCTGAGGACAAGCATGCAAATTACAACATATAAGCAGTTGTCAAAAGATCAAGCTTTCATCATGGACAGAGATGTTTTGAATCCCCTTTTCCCTATGCACAAAGTGACATTTTCAACATCATAGCAGTGAACAAACAAAGAGGGCAATGGCCTGTGGATTGTACCACTTCATTGTTACCACTGATGAATGGATTTGAAGCCCTGTTTTCAGGAAATTCAATACACCAAGAGGTTCACGGACATATATGGATATTTCTAAAGACGAAAGGTTTATAAATAGGAAGCTAAGGATAGAAACAAGCAACTGTGTTTCTAGCCATCAGTCATGAGCATACAGAGCAGACTGCCAAGAACTATATAACTTAGCACAACTAGCATAATTCCTGAATATAATGAAACTATTCCATCCTCCTTGCACTAGATAGACCATTCATTAGCTCACACTACAATATGCAGTAGTGCCTTGAGTTTTTCTATTTTTAACATCAGTTTACAATGAGTGATACCATCTGAAGGCATTTACAGTGGAATATATGACATATCTCACAGAAAATAACTAAGTTATTTAGTTATTTATATAACTATAATAACTAACTTATTTAACATTCTATAATAGCTTACATAACTTCAGGTGTAAGTTTCTCCCCTATTAATAAGGGCCCTGTACCTTACCATTTACTGCTCACTTGGCAGTTACACTGACAATACCACTACCAAAGATCTTCACCAATTTCGCAGTGAGAACAGTTTATCCTAACTATCTTCAGAGGAATCGCATAGATTCTTCATTTTACTAAAATGACAGAGAATGCACTGTCTCAAAAGACTGCAAATTATTTTAGAAGTGCTAAAATCTTTCCTCCTCTGTGGTGGCCTAAAACAGATACAACTATAGGCCACAACTGACAGACTCTGCTCTAAGATGCAATTTATTTTTGTCATCTGTTTCTTCGTAAGTTGCAGCTCACCATCMAAGATSGACACTTGGAAACAYACACACTGAAGTGTTCCATGACAGGACTGAATGAACAAACTGCTGTGTCAGAGGTCATCTCCAAGCACAGGAGTGCTCACCCTCACCAACRCAGGAAACACCTGCCTCTCCATGGCTTCCTCTGGAAAATGCTATGTGCCACTGCAAGCACTCAAGACAAGTTCACTTTTCCCCAAACAAATGAATCCTAGCGAACAGTATGTTCTGTATCATGGCCCAACACAGCAGAGAACAACTGAAGGAACTCACACAAACTACAGGGTCAATGTAAAGCATTTTTTGCAAAATGATGACTTGGCCTCTTGAACCTAATCCTCCTTCTGTCTTCAACAGAGCAGACTCACATGCAAAATTCATGACYCTATCACATATTACAATCCAAAAAGAACTTTTGTATAATGACACCTGAAGATTTTTCATATATCCAATCTGTTTCTAGAACTTCCATGGGCAGATTTTTTTTCTGTTTTCTGTACCCCTCAATCTCCTCAAGGAGAACAACCTTCTTTTCTTTTTGTTAATATACTTTCCTAGCCCAATGGCAACAATCATCCTTTTCTTTCCCCTCTGCCCTATCTCAGCTATTAATCTAACAATTATATCCAAACAATGATTTTTCCTCTCTACTTCAACTGAAGGTTGCACTTTGTGTTTCACCAACAGAGAGGATGTGTCTAAGCCCTTTTCACCCAGACAAATACAAATGTTTARCTTTAAAACTACAAATCCTGCTTTGCCCAGATTCTTACACTGCTATGGCCACAGGACTGCATGTGGCATTCAGATAATTTAAATGTTAGCATTATTCCTGCATTTGTATGTATTCACAGTTTCCATAAAAAAAAACAAAAAAACAAAAAAACTAAAAAAACAATACCCTACAAGAAATGCAAGCACAAAAAACATCCCAACAGCTTTTCTCTTCCACTTATTCATGCAATCAGAACTCACACCCTGCCCCCAATGTTTTCTGTGTTGGARTACTGAAATATTTTTTTATCAAATATTCTCAAAATATCACTTCTATTCTAATAATCTTGGCTTCTTGTCCTAGCTGGAGAGATCMTACACTAGCTTCTATCTTCACTTTRATGCAAAACAAAGTTTTTTTKGTCTTTTCTTTACCCWTTAATTTGACCCTTAGTAATGGAAAACAGCTACTGAAACCTATATGTTTTTCTTAACACCAAGTCATCTTACTATTTTTATGTGGATTAGAAAATACACTTATCCAACTACTAACAAGCAAATCTAACCTGCTTGTCATCTCCTTTCCTTTGCTTCCAATTAAAATTAAACTAAGCCATATCAATGTATCAGGCATTTTTCTGATTCTTCACAATATGCACTTATGTATAGTCTATTATTCAAGGTTCTTTTGAACTTAGAGACACTTAATGGGAGATGAATTATCTTACTACATATGCAGGACCTCAGTTCAAATCAAGAACAAACAGGCTGTAACAAAGCACTTACAGCAGTCACAATTAAAAAACTTGGTAATAACCTTCAGCACATTCATCACATTGCTTAATCCACTCACAATTAGTGAGTAATTAACAAAGGCTTCATATGCTAGTTTTTCAATTCAAACTCTTTAGAACTGGACAACCTAGTTAAAGGAAGCAATCCAATTCATAAATTTGAACATAATGAAATTAATCCAAATTACAGTGAAAATATAAACAAGATATATTTTTCAACATGTTAGAAATACCATGTGAAGACAGTACTCCCTATGTTTGGATTCCCCTGAAATTTCAGGCATGGCAAGGAGGTTGGAAAATATCTCAGGAGTGGCAAAGAGATAAATGTTAACTCTAATTATTTGCTGACAGCACAGTTCAAAGACTTTGCAACCAACAACAGAACATTTTTGTTTAGCCAATATACTCTCTGAACAGAAACTTCATAAACATACCAATTGAAGGATGTCCTCATCTTTTGGCATAACACTAAGTTCCAATACGCTGTCACTGAAAGAAATGGAAAAAAAATATCACACATGAACTTCTCATGAGATTTTCAATTCTTGTTACAAAGATAATCCATCTACTTCCATASAAGAAAAGTATTAAAAAACTCCAACACTCAGCTATTATGACAAATACGTGAATGGCAAAAATAAACACTGATTTCCACTATAATCTTAGGAAGTAGGAGTAGAAGAGAAATCTGACTGAACCAGTTTATTGAGCCAACACAGTGGTTTTGGCAGTTTTGTTTCCTTTTTTACTTCTCGGACAAAATAATGTGACAAATCTGTGAAGAGAAACTAAAASTTCCCTCTTTCTTAAATTTAAAGCTAAAGTCACTTAGAACTCCTCAAAATTGCTATGGAGAAGTTGTAACCACCACATCACGTGAAAAGAGGAGCAAAACCAAGGCAGTACTGATTTAGACCTTTTTCCTCCAAACACATCCTAGCAGAATCAATTTGAACAGTCATCCAGATGACATCAGAAATAAGGATCAAAAATGCTTKCTATTTGTACRTGCTGCATYTGYCAGTCTGAGCTGCTGAAACCAAAAMCAGCATCCGCATAAGGATCCAGGAATCCAGATAGTTCAGTCAGTGTGACTCAAATACAAGCAAAATCAGGACACCAAATGAACAGTGTACYGGTTATCCAGTCTAATATTTTAAAAACAGTGAAACTCATATGTGGCATCTGCCAGAAATAAGGTATTATCACAAGCAAGAAGGAAGCATATGCTTGTAACACTGGATACAGAATAAATGAATTTATTATCTCATCTGACTAAATGGATTCATCTGTTCACATTCATTTAATGTGAAGTGGAACAGGTACAGAGAAGGCCTACAAAAGACTAATGTACAGTCTATTATAATGAGGCTGAAAAACCAGAAAATGAAGATACTGTGACCATTACTTAGAAATCTTGCAGGTYAGAATTAAAAAAGGGTATTTWAAAAAACCTGACCAGTAACAGCRTAAGAMAAAAAGGCATAMAGCCTAACTGGGTTGGTCAGAAATYGACCTGTCTGTACTGGTCAGGGTAATGCACAATGTGAGGAAAGATAAAACCAGAACAAAGACTGGCCCAGCAACAGGGCACACTACAGGGGCCAGCTACAGGGACTGTGAAACTCTGAGAAGGACTTCAGTTTGTTTCTGCAGAAAAAATAGCCATAATCTCAAAACGTAATGTGTGATTTATTATGCTTTCTTATATGAAAAATGTTTCTATTTTGTGGTTCCTTTTCCATTTTTTTAGCAACCACAGACATAAGGCTGCATTCAAAAATAGCAGAGTAAGGGTATTTGGTTTCACAGTCTTTTTTAACCATTATTCATTTTGGTAAAGAGCATTYTCCAAGCAGCATAAAACTAAGTTTAGTCTTAAAACTGAAGATCACCAGTTATTTAAGTTTTTTGTTTTTAGGTCTACACACATCTGGGATAAAATGAGTCTTCACAAGCCTTGTGAAGATTTTTTTAAAATACTGAGTTATAAGAAAAAAARGAGTATTGACTTTACATGCACTTACAACAGCATTTCCCATATTGMCTGAATGCATAAACAGCTTGAGGCCTTTTTAACAGAAGTGTTCAGATTTCAGTTCTACATGTGGATATCATGTATGTACAAATCATATCAGGCAGCTGCTTACTTGCAGGATGAAGACTTTGGATGTCAAAAATATGATAGCATTGCTCCTCTTGAAGTACTTTTATATAAAGAAATACAATTTGACACAGAACAAACCATACTCATTCAAGTACTTTGCATGTTTTCCCTTGTCCCCCCCCCCTTTCTTTAAGAAAGTGATTTCTTAATCCATTTAYACAATTAACATCTTTTTAGTAGACATTCAGAAGACTAAAGGGGTCCATTCAGGAGCCATGTTTTATATGTAATTCAAATCACTACTTAACCATTCTATTCCAGTTTGAAGAACCTGATGGACACCATTTGGWTCTTCCTACTTTATATTTTGTGACAATCTCCCAGGATGTTTTCTAATTCTCAGAAACAAAAAGTATGAAGGAAGACTTTTGGTTTATTGTACKATATAGTGTAAATGCAAATTATGAACTAGAAAGTGCTATTAAGAACCACCACACAGAATGTGATAAGTCTGCACTGGAATTCCAGACACAGTACCCAGAATTCTGAGTTATTCATCATTCCAATTACTTTTATTACACATTCTGAGAGTCGAATTTAAATTTATTGATTCCAAGTCATCAAACTAAAACATTAATCATAAAGACTATCTTCTGATACATTATTTTCTATTAATGAAACAGATTCAGTAGCTAAACTCTGTACATTTCTGATTAATCCCAACRTTTTCAAGAAGAATTTGCAGAGAAACAAGCAGAATTGACAATCATTCAATCTCCCCAGTTAAAGAAAAAAGGGGAGAAAAGAGAAGTTGTAAATCAGAATCTGTTTCTTCTTTTTAGAAGAAAAACTGTTAGAAATCTSAAGAAAATCTGTCTTTAGATTCTGTTTCTTTTATTTAGAACCATGAATAATTTACAGAGTTCGTTAGCCATCAACACATCTCCAAGCTGATTATGTATGTAAACAGATAAGAATAAATTCTTAATGGACCAAACCAGCAACTGTTTGTAAAGAGTAGGAAATGTAGAGTTAGAAGTGTACTCATGACTAATCTTACAGGACTTTAGTTAATTCCAGCAACTCTTTTGAGGTGTGCCTTTCATCTCCCAGAGGAAATAATCAGTGYAAGTTTAGCTTTGCTATCTCCAAGSAGAGGAAAATAGAAAGCATTCTAGACACAGCTTGAAACTTTTCTTGGAACAATACAACACATGGCTGAATTATATTCCATCCATAACTCCCACTGGAAGATATGGGTATCATTTCATCTAAGGAAGCTAAGTTCTGATGTCTGCAGCATTATATAATGAAGACAAGCAGCTAAAATTGAACAACTTTTTAGAAAAATAATACGCAGCTATGAAAATGGAGCCACAGGAGTGATCTAAAGAATCTGTAAGCCCAAACTGAATTTTATTGCAAACAGCTGAACAGTGAGTGATGGGGAAGCCCTCTCTTTATAGAGGAGAGAGGATAAAATGTGTTGTAACCCTAAAAACTACTCTGAAGATCAGAAAAATGACAAAAGAATAAGCATTTACATCACCAATATGTTTGAATGAGTAATTTAAAACAGTAGAAGTACAGCAATTAAAATATCTAGAAAACAATACACAAAATACTATGAAGGAAACTGTCTTTAGTCATAAAGAAGATTTCAGCTGACAACTCAGCTTTTCAAAAGGCTTGTCAACAACTTGCTTGCACAAGATCTACTGAAGAAGCTGGGGTGYGCTGGATGACAGAACAGCTAAGATATGAAATACAGCAAAAACTCTGTCACTGGGTGTTTTTAATGTGAAGAGTTTAAGTACATGCAACAGTGAATTTGTGCAAGACCAACCTATGAAGAATTACTCAATCAACCAATGAAGATAAAACTTGTGGTTTAGCAAATTCCTTCAAAAAGAATTTCTAGAAAGGGGGCTGGCATTATCTGACCACTCAATCACTCTATAGTTTGAGTATTTTCATGGACTCCAAAGAAATCTTTACTGGATATTATCATAGAGGATAATGACATAACAGATCATCAATCTGACCCAGGTGGCAATGCTAATGAAAGAGCAGCATGTACAATAATGCAATTTTACTTGCCATGAAATGGCAGCATAAGAACTAAAACAACCCTTATGTTCAGAAAAAAAACTGCTCTGAGCTCAAAAATACTGTTTTCAAGCAAAGAGTAAGAGACASCTGATTCTTCAGTTACATGAGAAGTACTGCCTCTAAGCCACAAGATACACCTGATCTGGAGTCTGAGCTCTCTTTATGGATCAGAATTAATATTCATCTGTTTATCCTAAGAGGTTCAGCTGTAGACTTCCTGATGGTTGTATCTGCTGTATAAAATGCTCAAGGATACACATGACCTTTTGTTACAGTCTTCTGTGATGTACACATCTGGCTTGGGAAAACAAAACTGTTCTCTCCTCACAAACAATAGCATCCCTTCATCCTCCCTGCACTCATGGAAATTCAGGGGACAGATGCAGCAGTGTGCTGTACCACTCCTGCTTGCACTAGATGATCACTCACAAAGCCTTGCTCAGGTGTCCCAGCTTATCCACAGTGGGCAGAGGCTCAGTTCAACTGAACGGTTCACTACCTACAATCRCTGAAAACAAACTCRATTCATGGGCACACCYAGAGTTATGAACTGCTGACCACACAGGCCACTCAAAGATGTGATGTCTCTCTTTCTTGGATAAAGAGAGTTAATTGACTGATCTACATGGCTGGGCGTGTAACCTCTTGGGTATACACATTGTACAACARTGCTACTTCTAAAAATACAAAATAAACAATGCATAGCTAGTGTTATGTGCAATAAAGGAAATAAAAAAGCTCATCTGTCCAGCTCTTGCACAGACAGTATTAGTGAGACAAAACATGTTTCAGTCTACTTGCCCATCACAACTCTGAAGAGTCTTTTTTCTTTCAAAAAAGTAAAACAAACAAGCCCAAACCAAAACAAAGCCACAAACCACCTGAGATGTACACATTTTGAACAAAATCTTAAATAAAGACATTGCTGAAATCGGAAGATCAGAATCTTATTTTTCCTATTTCAAACTGTAAGCATATCCAAGTCCTAACATGTGACAAGCCACTAAAAATATGACGTGAAGTGTACTTAAAAACACTTTCATGCTGATCATAATATGTCTTTTTGCTACATAATCGAACATTACATYGGAAACTTGTTGCCATAGAACAGAAACTGACACCAAGAAAACTGTAAAAACGGAGGTAGATGTGAGACATGAAAACTAGTATCTAGACTCATGCATAGACATGATTTCAWAAGTGCTTGTGAATTGCAGGAGCAGTAAATATAAGTATTTGCTCAACTCCGTGCAACGTTTGTAATTTGCTGCAAAACAGAGGAAAGCAAAGACTTAAYGCAGATACTCTGCAAGTGTGCACTAGAATAATTTTTTTCCTTCATCAGATACACTGATTTCTAGTTGTTCATTCTCATAAGCAAGGTACATTTTATAACCTTCTTTTCAAATTGACACACGTATGAATACCTAATCTGTGTATTTTAAGTTCAAACTTCCTCTGTAATACTTGGTATTATTTGCTAACAAGGGACAAGTACTTACAATAAAAGGACCATGGTACAATTCAGCACACCTATTCTCAAACTTTTCTCAGCATTCAGCAAATACATGAAAAAAGAAATAATAAAGCTGAGTGTGTGTTAATGAAAATTTAATAACATGATGACTTTTCAAAACTCCCATAAGTGGTCATTTTGTGCTCAGTAYACAAAAGCGTGGCACATAATGAAGTACTAGTATCTTACCTGTTCTGTATTAAAGCAATGACTTGAGAATATGTCTTYCCAATAACACTTTCTCCATTGACTTTTATAATTCTGTCACCTGTAGAGCAAAAAGTTGTAACTGAAATTAGTTTGTCTAGACATAAACAGTTTTTATTTTGCACTTCAGTACCTCACAATAATCAAGAATATCAATGTAACATTCAAGATTAGTCTTGCTTAAAAATAAAAAAACACAGAAGATGCACAATACAACTACACATAACCCTACACAAGATGCCAAATTTCTCCTCTTTTCCCTTGTTAATCTTACTCTAAATTTTCCAATTAATAACCCAAGATATCGTATAAAGAAAACTATAAGCAGCTGTAGCTACACCAGAATCTCACTTATGTTTTCCATCTTCACAATAAAGCTATCAGTGTATGGTAACACACACTGACAACTCTGCCCTGTTCCTAAATCGTAAGCAGATACAATTCCCTGGGATTAGCCCAGCTGGTCAGAGCAGGGTGCTAATAATGCCAAGGTCAGGGGTTCAATCCCTGGATGGGCCATTCACRTAAGAGTTGGACTCGATCAATCTTGTGGATCCCTTCCAACTCTGAATATTCTGTCAATCTGTGACTTCATTCCAGTGYTTAACCTCACAATAAAACCTAACTTTAACCCTCCTTTAATAGCAGAAAGTACTGCAATTTTGTGCTTCTTCCTTATTAGAAATAAAGAACAAACATTTTTAAAGGYTCCAATTTCCTGCCTTCTCAGAATTATCTGGGCTGTTTCCAAGACATTACTGTCTGTTCAATGAACCTTGGACAATAATAAAGGGTTATTTTGAATTCATACAAATCAATCTTTAGCTCTAACATCACTTTTATAAGATTTCTCAAAATAGTTTGTTACACCTTTCTCATTAAGAGCTTCATACATTCTCATAAATTAAAGATCAAATATACTGTATACAGCTATTTTTARCTTGTCATGAAAAACCTATCCCATTCTTTTGACCAAATAATATTTAAGACACCTCTGATCACAAGAGCAGAAAGGTATCTTGAATTTTCTAATGAGGAGAAAATGGTCTAAAGGATTATAGGTAGGGAGCTTTGAAAAAAAGCTGCTAGAGGAAGAAGAGCTGAAAGAAAGGACCTGTGCAAAGTGAGCCAAAGGGAATGGCTCTTTCAACGCTGCTTTAGAAACTGAAAGCTCTTTTTGTGTTTCTGGCACGATCAAATCAAAGCAAGGAAAAAGCTGCTCATTCTGAATACTCAGCCTGACTAGAAGACAATCAGGCTTTAAATGCTCATGCTCTGTGTTCACTCCCCATACAGACCCTATGGATTAAGAAACAACACAAATCTGACTTTTTAATTTGGTCTGCACACATAGCATAAACTTCATGCAAAAAATTCATGTGATGTTTTCCACTTCTATAAAAAAGTGTACCTATTTCCTTTCATCCACAGGTTATGAACTTTTTGCTTGCCTGAAAGAACTTTTCAAGTTTTATCTCCTGCTTCCTAAGCAGTGAAAGCAAGCTTGGTGGCAAAGAAGCTCTGAACCTGTCCTGCTAGGTCATACTGCTAAACTTCCCCAGAACATACCAGATCCTTCTCTGGAACTTTAACAGGCTCTTTTCCAGGCTGTTTAAGAACAGCCTGTAACGTGGGCTACATTGCCCACAGATGTAGATCTTTACTCAGTATTCTCACGAAAAACTATAATTAGTAATATCTTTAGAGTACATAATATATTTTATCTTGTGCAGCYTTTATTTTTCACAGAAGCAGACGATTACACACAGCAGTGAAACAAGTCTGCTTGAAACATGCATCCAATTAACCTGCCTGGTGGGACACAGTGGTTACATAAACGSCATGAGCACAGACAACTCTGCAAGTACAGCTTCTTTCTATTTCAAGTACACAAAAAGGGCAAGTCAGTGCCTGTAGTGCAAAAAASGACACCGAAACATGAAGGCTTTTTCTTACAGCTCTCCAAGTCTGGTGGCCTGCTACATATTTTTGATCGAACTGGAAATGAAACAGATTGCACTTTCCACACGTTAGTTCTTTATATTCTTGCATATACATAAATGACCACAYGAAAACCAAGACATGGGAAATGTAGATCTGTTTTGGCTGTTTGTATTTCASTATTTTGAATATTTATTAACTCCCAGATACATTATTTTTAATGAAATGCCTCAGACATTAAGTATGGGAGAAGTATTATCCTTCCAAACAAAGATGATTTTACAAGAGTATTCAAAAATACTCCAGAATATATTTAAGATACTTTTCCAACTTTTCCATAATGCTAATATTTCCAAGAAATTTCAGGTTTTCTGGTGAGTAGCAGCCAAGTAAGCTGCTGAAATACAACTCTTTTATTATGGGTGATGAAACTTATGTTGAGACTTTATGTTGAGACTTTCAGTGTTACAAAGGACTCTGAAAGCACTAAAATAAGAACTGACAAACATAACTTCCWAAACTCATACTGAATTTTCAAGTATTTTCATTTGTGTGATCATGAAACAGAACCAAATTCCATTAGRAAAAAAAACAAACAAAACAGTCGATTCTACAAAATAAGAAATGTATACAGTGTCTGAATCAGAGGTTAAGCAATGTACCTGGCTGATTATTCCCTGAGTGTTTTATAATATCAAGACAGGGATACAGTAATATATTTCACCTTAAAATTAATAAACAATACTGGCATGACCTAATTAGATATAATTGCTATAAGCAGTGTGTTTAAAAAGAATATTCTAGCTTATAAAAATGTATTTTCACATTTATTTTTCCTCTTTATTCTGGGCTCCTAAATATCTTTTCTATGACTAAAAATAAAACATTCTCTACAGATTCATCCCTCTCAATCTGGCAAACACTGAACAGAGTAGAAATTAACATGATTCCTCTGTAGAAATTCAACATATGCTGCGTTTTATCAAGCCAAAATATTTCTTTATATAATAGCAATCAAACTTTGCCAAAGTAGCCCTTCTCTAAATAACTATTTAAGGAGGAGTTAAAAAAAATAACCCTAAACCCTTATGGTGTACAAGTAAGATCTAATACTGGTTTTAAACTGATCAACCTAGAAACTTCATATTTCTTTAGAAAAAACATATAAAACCTATTCTATTCCAACCAATTAGTTGTACATAAGTGTTTTTAAAAAAATATATCAACATCTCATTATTGACACAAGCAAAAGTCTTTCACGGAACAGAAGTTTTGCCATATTTTTAAGAAACCTGTGTTCATAGTGATATCCATCTATGTATGTAACTTTATCAACTGTTAAGATTTTCTATTGTAATACAATCTTTTTCTTCCTTCAACACTTAAGTAAAGGTATGACACACTTCACAAAAATCCCCATATTTTCTGCTTTCTAGTTTGATTAAATGAAAACCTGATCTGAATTTTATAAGAATAGAAAGACTTGGACCATTCCTATTTGATTTAAAGGAGGTAAAGTAGAAAAATTTAATTTAATATACAGAGACCTGAATGTTTTCAGATTGCCAATTTGTAAAAGACCAAAAGAAATACAAGTTTACAGGTATCATTTTCCTTTTTTTTTTTTTTTTGCCTTTTCTTCACTTATTTCATTATTCCTTTTAAGAAGTAAATCAAAAAGACCATGACTTTAATGCCTCGATAAGCAAAACAGTGCTTCCAAGGTGAAAAACACTGGAGGACAACTTAAAAAGTTCCTGAAGGAAAGAACAAGGTTTAAATGGAYGACAGAACTCTACGTAGTAGCATAAAACTGTAAGTATTTTACATCATGTACACAAACATGCTAYTGAACAGTACCTGTGCACAGCCCAGCTTCAAAGGCAGGTCCACCCTCCTTAACTTGTTTAACGAATATGGTATCCATTGGCTCCAGTCTATTCCTTTGTTTTCCTGGGAAAGAAAGAATATCTCTTTACAGCATTTCATTCTACTGCATTACTATGTTTTTACTTAGAAAGTATTTTGGGATGCAATCCTGCTGCATTCATACAGATATACGGAGAAAGGAATAGTAATATAATGGAAACTGCAAAATAATTTTTTCAACCTTCCCTTAGAAGGAAAAAAAGTAATTTACAGTCCATGTGAACTATAATACACTGTTTTTCAGAAGTGCCAAGATGAAGCCTRAAGTTCTCTTGAAGATTTATCAAAGTTCAAAAATAAATTTATAATTCAGATTATATGCACRGTATATGTCTGCATATGCTGTACATATCTGTATATACTCAGCTTAGAAGTTAATGTACAGTAGAAACCATGTACAGCTGTGCTTTCATGCTTTCTCAAGACACACTTAATTTCAATGTTCCAGAAAAACAGAAACACATTTGCTTTCACATGCCTGTCACCAAAGTAAARTAATTCTTTATTAAGTAGCCACAGCTTCTGAAAATGAAGATAGGAGGGTGGGGGTGTGTACAGTAAAACAACCAGAAACAAAAATAAGAAACTCTACAGTTATACTGCAGGCTAAAATACAGTGTTGCTGTCCTACTTTTGCACAYAGCTGGAGTAAGGCATTCTACAGTATCTACACAGCCTCGTTCATGGAATTATTATGCCAGTGAAGGTAAAAAAAACCAAAATCAAACCAAATCTCCCAGAAAACCAAAACCTGCAACACCCCCTCCAAAAAACACCGCCCAGAAATAATGAAAGATATATAAATAAAATAATGTCCCTACATGAACCAGTGCTTACAGAAGCAATGGCAGAACCTGAAAGACTACAGCCGGATACACAGAGTCTTACAGTGCCACTGCTGGCTTTGACAGCCTTGGTTCCTTCCCAGCTCTTATCTCCAGTTACTATCCCTGTTCCACCCCCTCAGCTAAGCAAATGCCACCTTTGGAGGCTACATGATGAGCCAGCCCAGAGAACTGAYATGGTACRAAAACAAGCAGGGTCTGTGTTCCASTTWRGSAGGAAACCCTGGCAYAGTGGAGAGAGAGGGGTTGAARCTGCAGGAAAAGAAGGAACAWCTGGAGAGAAGAAAGGAACTGCTTAGAATTGGCATTGCTGATAAATGAAACAACTCCTTAAAACCAGAGAACTAGGTTCTAATCACTTCTGCAATTACTGACCTTTGACTCAGGCACAAATGGCCCTGCTTTTGGAAGWACTTTCCCTATAGCTTTAAATACCCATCTAAACATGTTTAATAAACCACAGCAGTATTTGTTGAATATGAATAAGGTGCCCTCCTTATCTATTTCTTAGTTCCATTTCCATGTGGAAAAAGTTCATTGTTTGAAAAACTTTATAATAAAGCTGCAGAAAACCAGACCTCCCTCTGATGCACATTTTTCAGATACTAGTTTTAGCCTAATGCCTTTATTGTGCAAATCCTCAGTGTCCTGCCATTTTACCATCAAACAGATCAACAAAATGGCTCACTCATGGCTCCAAATGGCCTTCTCAAAATAGTTCCAGAGTGGGAGCGAACAATCAAAAAGTTTATTTCATAGAATCAGATAAATACTATATATAAAGCAACTGAATTACAAATCAAGGAACTCCAGCTGGCAGCTCAGTCCCCAAATACTTAAAATTTGATTAGCAGGATACAGCTACAAGACATACAAAATGCTCTTTGTGAGCCAAAGTTAATATCTGTCATTTTTAATCTGCAGATTTAAATAGACATGGAACATATGATGGGTCTTGTCCTTTAAAAAGCCTGTAACATTTCAGCAAGTTTAGAGAAGCTCCAAGATTAATCTACCCAGATGCCATGAACAAAAGGTTGTTTCAACTGCTTACAAAAGTGAAATTAAAATATGACCTTTTATAGGACTTTCAAACATTCATCCCAGTACTGCTACTTGTCTTTTACTAAAGATACATACATTTCCAAAAGTGGCAAGAAAAATAAAAATACAGCTCCCACGGCACATTTAATTTATCACACCTCAGTTCCTTTGTAAAATACTCTTCAAAAATTGTTAGTGGCCTACTGGTAGTTTGCTGAACACTCAAGTGCTGCTTTATGCCTTGTTCACACCTGAACATGCAAATCAAGAGGTCAGGCAGATAAGGCTACTCCCTTTCAGTATGCAATATACATCTCCTTTAGAAGACTTGGGAAACTTGCAATGATTTATGGAGACCAGAGACTGCAGGGTACCCTGATATCAGACTTCTRACCTGCCTGTCAGCCAYACCAGSACATTAYGGGCACCCACTTCACAYTGCCACAGCTATTTTATCAATCAAKTCAGGAAGCTAATTGCACATTAARCCTGRTTCTTTGACCTACTTGCAAAAGGAGGGTATATTAAACATCCATTCTCACTTCCTAAAAAAGGTCAACCACCACACTAAAAATCAATTTAGGGGCACAAAATCAGGATAAAAATTTCAACATGTTGATTAAATTTGCAGGTTCATTTTACAACTCAGTAATAGCCAAATACAAGTAAAAACAAGAAGAAATCTTAGAACTCTCATGCTCTGGTAGATCAATACATGGTCTTCATTTCACTTTGATCCTTTACACATCTGGACACAAGCCAAATATTTTTTAATCAGTAACATATAAATTAACTTATTTGAATATATAACCTCAAAATGTACAATTATACTTTCAGTTTGAAACTCAAGCAAAGCTAAGCAATATTTTTTGACAGCAGAAGCTAACAGTACTTTCTTCAGACCAAGCGAGGGGGAATAAATCTTGTAGATGTGMACTCCATCATCATAGAAATAAATCTCAAGTAAAACAGATAAGCTAGCAATTCATCTCATATCTCAAAATTTAACATTCATCAGGCTCCAACTTAATTGTGCCTAAAYCTCCATTTCGTCCTGTCTGCACCCAATCACCAGGCAAAAGCAAGATGCTGTCTAGKAATGTGAACTTAAACTTTCCTCCTAAACTCCACAATCTAGAACAGAATATCACAGCAAAACTTTCACACTAAGCTCTCCAGCTCTGCACTACGTACTGTCATGATTTTTGTTTCTAATATTGAAAAGCCCAATTTTTTGAAGCATGCCAGCAATTCCTTACAAGGCAATTTGGATAACATCACTAAAGAGAGTCGCTGCACTGCAAGGAGTATTTTAGTTGCTCTGTTAGCAAAACTACACTACTGCCTGGGCAATAACTTGCCTTTCAACAGTGAGAGCAGCTCAGACCTCCAGTTTGTACGACACTCAAGCCTTATCTGTGCTTTTCCAGTGCTCATTACAGCATATGATTTTGCCTCCTTCTTCCCTCTCCATACTTTTGTCAACAACTTTGTAATTGAGCCTAAGTTTGCATACTACCAGCAAATAGGACAATTTCTGCAARTGAAAAATAAGACATCATATACATACAAAGAACAAAAGCGTGAGCTGCCAATAACACACTCACATGTGCAAGAAAACAGCACACATGAAAAGCACAACTTCTGTAAAARTAATTTAATTTGTACTTCATTTCTCCATAAATGTAGCTACAAAGAGAAATGTGATCTTACACAAGAGCAGTAAAAGGAAAAAAGCAAATGAAGATGTTAAGTATACAACTGAACTGACCAGAAACTGAAAAGTCCATGAAGTTATCCTTTCCTGTATCAGTTTTGTAAGCGCACTGATTTCCAGAATGAGTAAATGGTCACTAGTCAGGATAAATTGAAAGGCAAGTTATTGCCCAGRCAGTAGTGTAGTTTTGCTAACAGAGCAACTAAAAYACTCCTTTGCGGTGCAATGACTCTCTTTAGTGATGTTGTCCAAATGAAAACATAACTTTAGTGTAAGCAAACTGGTGTCTGAACTTCTAATACGGAGATTCAGCATCATCAGAAATAAAGAAATAAAAATAAATCCCCAAGTACATAGAAGGCCCAAGGCAAAAATTCTTTGGCTTAAACAAGGATAGCAAGGAATCAGGAGAGTCTTCATAAAAAGGTCCTTAGTCTAAATTACCAAATTTAAGAAAAAGTAGTCTGAAGATGCAGCAAACACCTGAAAATCAAATGCAAGACAAATATAGACAACCAGTTTATTGAAGCAAGGTTTTTCTAAGCCAGTATGTTTTACATAATTCTATGCAAATCCTCCAATTGATCATATAAAACATGCCACCTTCAATAACCAGTGAAGTCACAGTAAAATCTACAAAACAAAATTAATGTCTTGTCTTGACTTTTGTTCAAATATCTGAAAAATAAAGACTTTATCCACAACACATATCATGGAATCATTTATGACCTAACCTTTATACTACCTGGGTCTATGAGCTGAGACTTCAAGTCGATAATGCCTTCACAGTCTAACAGGAGAAAGCAAGTCTCCCATTGCAAAGTTACAAGGAAACTCTCCTGACAAATGTTTAAGAAGCCAGAAGTGGCAAAAGGGAATATGTCGCACTAGCAATCATCACATTCACAAAATAATAAAATTCAAACATGCTCTCCCTCCTCTTCCTAATAAAAGAAAATACTTTAAAAAATACTACTACTTTTAAACAGAACAGTAGAATTAGGACTAGTTAACATTTAAAATTAACTTATATCTGGGGGGTCATATTCAGCAAAGCTTCTCCTAATTCTCCCAAACTTGACATAGAAATTATTTTATCTAGGTGCCAATTCTAACATAATCCCCTAAAAATCTAGTTTGAAATACCACTGCTACAGGGAATATGGCTAGTATTATATTAAACTCAGTAATTATGTCTTAATTTTTAAACTACTCTTTGCAGACCAGACAGTATTACTGTACTGCTCTATGATTCACCCGGAAAACAAAACGACATGGCACAAGTTCTACTATCAAACCTACCAACACACTACAACATAGCAACAAGCACTTCATTCCTTTGAAGTCATTAACCTTTTGATATAAAACGCAGTCAGATTAAAACATCTGAGTCATAAAGACTAYGAAAAGGACAACCTTTACATTCTGAATAGGAAACGAAAAAAGAAAGAAAACCTCATGCTGAAGTGCTGTTGCTGACAGAGCTCTTCCTTTCTTTCGACCTGCAGGGCACAAACCTGCAAGTCTCAAGACACAGTATAATACATACTTCTTTACAAGGTGTCACCAAACTAGCCACTGCTTGAAAACACACCATTTCYCCTCTTCCTCAAGGGGAGAACAGTGTTGAACTGTGCTGAAAAATCTGCATAACAGGGATTCAATAAAGTCTACAGAGGTTTGTAAGCCAGCTTTTTGTAGACATTTTTACTCCCAACCCTATGCTCAGCAGACAGAAAAAGGATGACTTCCACTTTTCAATGTAAGAAACCAGCCCCATGAAACACCTTAAATTAGTCAAGACAGTCTCTTATGTATATCTTTCTGACTCAAGAAGGAGGAACATTCCTCTTGAGCATGAAGATCTACAAGTATGCTTTTGGGTATCCAAGGCATTTGAACTCCATTGGTTCRACAATGCTGAGTGGWCCTGATTCTTGGGATGCCTTTCAGRMAAACGGAGGGGAAATATGTAACAGATACAGCAGGGCAAATGATTCAAATTGATTACTCCAACAAAAGCCTGTTAATCATTTCCCAAACTACTCAAAAAGAGATTGTCAAARGTACAGCAAAACTTACATTTATTAATTGAGATTTTATTTCATTAAATTTAAATCACAAATCTGTCATGACTATATCTAACTCACGGAGTCCAACTATAGATATTTCTGCATATTATAACCTGCAAACTGAATTTCATACACAGTAAGCATTTCTCCACTAGCAATTCACTGTGGAAAAGGAGCCCAAAGGTCCCAGCCCAGACCCAACAGAGCTTATTTCACCCACTGTCAAGCACAAAGCAACTCAGCTAGCTGAARTACAGTGCCAGGGATGAGCCTCTGAGAGAGCATGATAAGTAAATTAGTGCTGTTGAGTCATTCAGCAGAGAAACACCTGGCCTTCTCTAACACAGGAAAAATACACTCATTTCTCAAAACACCTCTGGCATTTTGATTAGGTAACTCCAAGATGGTATTTCTTCTTTTGCTTACTTTTCTGTTAAATCATTTGACTAATACAACCTCAACTCAATCTTCATGCTGAGGTAGGGAGAAAAGATGAGAAAATAATTTGGCAATGTTATGCAAAATATATAACACACTTTCAACTTTGTGACACACTCCCCAAAACTGTTTTTTCACTGCTTTATTTGCCATTACTGTGACTTTATTCAATTCTCTCAAATCTCAAATTAAACCTTTTCAAGTTTAATATTTAATCTATKATTAGTCTGGAGGATTTACTATACAGCAATACATTTTTCATCTAAAGTCAACCTATGGACTCTCCCTTAAATCCCTGGAAATTACATTTCATGTTTTTATTAAAAGTCAGATGATTTGAACTCAGTAGTAATCACTGAGAGACATTATACATGTGACAAGTTGGAAAACGAATCCACTGGATATCCTGGATGTATTATAAGGGAACAAGGAATCATCATGCTCTRGTCTCAGGGGCAAACTAAGTGAGTYCTCTTTYAGCATTCTCATCATTTAGGTGTTAAAWAATTAACTTGGATCAAAAATCCACCAAAAAGAGCAAYTTAYTGTCCCACTATCCTAAAGCATTAGYGTTACATACCTCTTGCYTCTTACTCYTAATTCTATTATCATATACCTTGKACCGTATCACCCCAGCCATCTATGACCTTTCCAAGTCTTTGCTTTCACATTCATTCTCTTGTTCCTTATCTACCTTGTTTCCATCATCACAGGCACAATATGTTTATTTCATAACAGACTGAGCTGACAGACCAYGATGTTAAAAACCATGGGATTAAATTAAATCCTGGGAGAACACAAACTGCATTACAGATACCAACAGTCTGTTTAAAGAAATTAAACATTAAAAACTCCAGGCCTTATGTAAGCAGCAGTAAGGAACAAAAACCTTTTCCTTCCTTTTTTCMACCCTTCCCTCAAAGGCTCTACCCTGTCAAAGCAGACTTGCACAGAKCTGAAGAAGGCTAGATAATAAATTGCAACTATTTAGTGTAGAAAATTCAAGGGTAGAAACTTCAATACATACTTAGGCACACTAAAAAATAATTTTAAAGCTTGGTGTTCAAAGTTTAATGTTCTAGAAATCTCAGTGAAAATACGTCTAAAGTCTCATCAAWAAGTGCATACTGAGTCTCTACAGAAAAGGACACTGAGCAATACAAACTTAAGTTGCCTGTCACTTTTATGGGCAAAAGAGCTYCTAGTTGCTACAGATACTTCTACATAGAAATAAAGATAAAAGTGCAAAATGCAAAAATATTGTATTAAAAAAAATATGCTGGATTGTAAAAATACTAGATTTACAGGTACTGTGTTAGACACAAAATAGCTTAGAGTGAAAGAAATTTCACTTCAATTTCTTTTAATATAACTATTTCTTTATGCTTATCACTGTTCACTTTAATCATGATCACCAAGCCAAACATTTTTAAAGAAAAACATGTTTTAAGACAATATGCAAGAAACTATCTTTGTAAGTACAAAACTTGTATTTTGCTATCTATAGTTTTAAGTATTGTTTGAAGAACAATAATATATAGAATCATACTAAGTGCACAATCAAATGGCATGAAGAAGTTTTTCTTTAGCACCATTTATGTTTTGACATGGCAAGTTTTTAATAAAAATACTATTGTTTTTAATAGGTATAAGTATTTTTCAGTTTGTCACCGAATATTCCTAACATGCTCTTCTAAAAGACTTCTAGCTGTGACATACCACTTAAATACTTAAGTACTGAAATAGGGCAACTCCAGAAAATAGCAAGAACAGCAAACTGATGGCAAACCATCCTMAAAACACACAAATTAAATGCTCCAAGTAATTTCTTGAAGTAGTAACTCCAAGAAATACATAATATAGGCTGGTCAGTATAATGGAAATTCCGTGGAAAGCAGTAGAAGCTGATAAAAGTTTCCAAMCAGTGACCAAATAATCTGTTATGGAAAATCTGCATCTTCTGATAAAATGCACATGTCTGAGAAGAATTACAATGACTTGGCTTAAGACCAACAACCTGGAGTAGCTAAAGTATGAAAAGAACTGAAAAATTTAAAACAATAACTACAAAATATTTAGGGTAAATCTGTTGTGATGCCCTTSCCACAGATAACAGGGTGCTAAAATCCCCCCAAGGAGCAGTACGTGCATATGTGAAGCTCAACTGCTTGTTTGGAGAAAGCCCTGGCTACTTCTTCCATGAGAGGGCAGCAGCACACACCCACCTAAACACTGCCCACAAATCCTGACCATAGGCTCTAAGGCAGCTCTTGATCTATCCCAAGCCACAGCTCCACAAATTCCTGCTGTTCTCTCACAACTGGACCACAGAGGCAACTCCACCTCCATGGTCTCCCAACCTGTTCATCCCAAAGCGCCTCTCCTCATCCACAGCAGCAGCCTGGCCCTCTCCTGTGAGAYAGCCCACCACCCCTCTGTGATTTGTGAGTGTGCAGGGGCCTCAGACAGACCTTGAAAAAGGCATGAGAGCTCCATGTACTGTCCTGTAGGTTCTCTCTTGTTCATGTGCATACATTTGAGGTGGTCCCCTTCTGTCCAGATGCTGACAATGCAGTGTCTCCTATCCACAGAATCCTAACCCCTATGCCTGAGAATCCAATCTATTGGGCAATTACCTCCCTCCTGTGTCATCCCCAGTTTAGAGCTCACCTGGACAAATTTGCATTACCTTCCATTACAAATGTTTTGAAACTTTAGTGCTTTCCAAAAAGAAGATTAATGCAAGCCAGGAGCTTGATCTAACTATATACTAAAATTTTATACTAGAACATAATATAAACACATTTCTTTCACTGTTAGAACACACCAGAGTACATGCTTGYATCTTCTGCCCTCTAGACTTAATTAGGTGCTCTGCTCCATTGGAAAAATATTSAAGTGCTCTCAATGAAAGGTAATAGCAATAGAGATGTTTTTCTCCACTTACCTAATCAAATATATAAACGCTGAATTTAATAAAAAACCCACATCGTTAACAGGTGAACTTAACCTRTGAGAAGGGCAAAGCATAAAGGGCAGGTAATCATAAATTTCCACTGAAAACTGATTAAAAAGAGGCACTTCTGCACTGGCACACWCTGCCTCACAAAAACGAAATGCTTGGATCCCCTTAACTTAGTCTTTCAGAGAGGGAAGCTCAAGCGAATTAAGGGAACTATCATGTACAAACTGGAAAAGCGTTTCTCAGGAGGGTATTTTCAGTGAGTGACGGCAGGGCYCGGCAGAGGCTGCAATGCAGGAACCCACCAGCAGGTGGCTCCAGCGCCCGGCCCGAGCGCGGCTGTTCCCGGGGGAGCGCCTCCATCCCGCGCTCCGCGGAGAGCGCTCCGAGAATCCCTGGGATGGATGGCCCTGCACACAACTGCCGTGCACAGAGCTTCTGGCCACCTGCTACTGCTGAATAAACATCACTTTTGCCAACACGCAAAACGAGATGTGCGCTTTTCCTGATTTTCTCCTCGCAAGCTGCCTACTCCCCTTATTTGGGAACAGGAACGACCTGCAGCAATGTAAATAAAAACAGTTTCATCCCCCATATGTCCCCAAAGATCGTGTCAAATGCTGGAGAAGGGCGTCTTACAGACTTAGACCCACTTCGCTATTTTTAAGGGTTCAATACACAAAACTGGCAGGGTAAGTTATATTGACACCTATGTCCTCTGCCTCACAGTCGTTTCCTCTCTTTCCAAGGGTCAAGTCCAATCTTCTCTCCTTCATGAGAATGCTGTTACCTTTCAGAGCGTTTGTGCCCTCTGATCTCAGTATTGAAGCATACAATGCACTTCGGTGCTATAAATTAGCAATAGTTGAGCTATAATTCATRGGTTTAGAAGCTACACAAAACAATTCCAGAAAGTAATCTTGTTTCCACCTTCACAGGTCTCATAGTGAGCCAAATAAATATGTTTACTGCTCTTTTRTCTACTGAAAATAGCTCTCAGGTAACATTTTAGATAAACAGACCTACATTATATCTTTAGGAGCCCGAGTTCTTCCTGTGAGAACATGAATACCATAGAACTTCTTTCTCTAGACCACAAGTACTGGGTCTTCCATACTGGTTTGGCACAGAAGATCAACTCCCCCTYCTAAAGGAATCTGCCTTTTCTTTCATTATGTCAAAACAGATAAAGAATGCTTAAAGTTTAGGGAGYGATAAAAAGTAGGAAGATATTAACTTTTCACCATTTAACATGCAGGTGATGACAGCTGAGTAAAACTAGGGAGGATGAAATGATGAATCCATCTGCTTCCAAGAGAAAAGTAAGAAAGTTCAAATAATTTCATATTTCCCAGAATGTTTSTAATACATCACAGCTACACAAAGGGGAACAGAAGTTCAGACATATTCTTTGTCTCCCAACTACAGGAGGTATTTAGAGGTAYACTGAAACCAGGTACCATTCTTTGCCACAAATCATAACCCAGCAGAGTAGAAGCAGCAGTCCAGCCCACGCTGGCACCCAGCTCAGAGCATCCCCATCCCCAGGGAGCTGCACTGCTCTGCCAGGGTAGCACCAACTGAGCCCTGCACAGAACACTCAGTGCAGATAATCCCACTGCCCGTGTACCCTCATGTCGGGACAGACTGGGAAAACAGAAAGTGGAACTGGGTTCCCAGTCTGAAACCCAGCTGCCTTAAATCAACAYAGTTTTTACCCTTCGAAGGAAACAGTGAGGTATCAACAAAAAGGAAGCAAGATAATACCAAGAAAATAATACCAAGAAAAATTTAAATTAACTGGGATGGAGATAAAGCATATATTGATAAAAAATAAGGTTATGTGYGAATTAAGAAAGAAAGCAGACACAGGCAATGTGAGATGGAGAAAGCTATGAAAATGGAGGGGAACTGACTGGCACAACCTAGAATTAAGTGACTAATCAATGAGCTTGATGCTCACACTGAAGTAATTTTAAATTTCAAGCTCTTAGGTAGCAATTCAAGTCTATTACACAGCTGAAGCATTCAATACATTGGATCTGTAAGAGAGTAAAAACAAGACATACCTTGTCTATTCCCATTCTCTTCATCCTAAAGAGGAAGAAAGAGTGCATATTAAAAATTCRATAAATGGAAAAAAATGCATAGGCATCTTTAAAGATACAAAGACTTGAAGTGAACWGGTAAGGTTAACTCTGTATTTTGGTACCTCCTAGTTTCTCCACAACTATTCCACTTAGAGAATTAAGGCTTTTATTCGGAGAATGTAGGGGTAATAACTATTTTAAAAACAACAACTAAGCACAATCCTATGAAACATCCCCCCAGAAACAATATGAGCAGWATTAAGTGAAAACAAATGTACCAAACCCTGCCATAAAGCCTAATACAGTAGTATGTGTTGTTGCAAGCATGCTTTACCCTGAAAGCCAGGCAGGAAATGTTACACTTTAATCATCTCACAATTCAAAACTACATATGCAAGAGATACAAAATATATTGCAAGAAACGTCTGAATATTCTCCCTGACATTTGAAAGATCCAAGTCTGTTTTGCCTTCAGTACTACTACTACTATGTACCCCAAACACTATTTAATAACAACTTTGAAGAGCTTCCTTCTGCTCACTGACCCCAAAAATCACACAATTGGAAACTATTAAAGGAAAATGGCATACTTAAACTAAAAAAAATACATTATTTAAGTTCCTTTCTTGTCAATATTTTGATATGAAGAACATGGTTAACCTTGTTTATAAAATTCTACTGCCAGAGAGCTAAGTATGAAAATACTTGCTTTCTTTCTAAACTGTAGCCTTCATAGAGTAATCAGCATTCAATAAATATTCAAATACAATTTCTGAGACTAATAGGTAGTATTTGAAAAGTATTTCTAACAATTCACCTCAGCTAATTAGAACAGCTTAGTCCTGAAGGAAAGAAGCAAGGAAATGACCAAAAAATAATTTTTACCTGGACATTTCCTCCTACTTTTAGATGGACTAGTTCCAAATTTCTAGGTATTTTGCATTCAAAGAAAAACCACTGGTTTTCACATTAAATAAGCTCAAAGTAATTACACACTGATCTGAGCAATCCATTCAAGAGAAAAAGACTTGAGAAGGAGAGGAAATAAGACCTGGATATGAACACTGTATCATGATGAGGAAGAGACAAGCCTGTCCTAGGAGCAATAAATATCTTGCAAGACATGCAAAAGTTGTCCTGGAGCTTTTTAAGGCCTTACAAGAAGAGAACTTTAAGGAAGAAAGAAATAAAGAGTAGAAGAACTCCCCCTAACCCAAAACACTGAGTTAACAATCTAGCACATACTGTACTTTTAAAAAGCCATGATAATTATCACTGCCACCCAAACACTGTCTGTAAGTTCRACAGTCCTGTCTGCTCCAAACTTTGGTAAAAATGGCACACTAGAACGCAAGAACCATTGACACCTTATTCTTGAAGCCCTGTAACAGCCAGTAGGTTCTGAACTACAATCAGCAGCCAAGAATTAGACTAGGTTAACTTCTTCATGTTTTGAGCTGTGACCCAATCTATCAAGTGAAAAAACATCTTCAGAACTTGAAATACTAGAACTCATAGTCTGGAAAACCTGGATTACATGTATGGGAAGGTACTTGGTCTGATGCTATAAAACAAGCATTTTTGAAGAGAAAATTTAGCTAATGTAGAAACACCATAATTTATGAAATACTGCAGTGGGTTTGTCAGTTTGTGACTGGCCTGCAAAGCTCTGCTATCAAAGACAGCTGCAAAACATTAGTTTTTCATGGTATCAAGCCAATGAGATCAGGCCTTGAAAAATGGCATAGATGTTTTATAACCCAAGTGTTTTGAAACCAGCTTTCCCTTCTACATTCACCCCTAACACGTGGCAAGATATCAATATAAGCTGCCTTCACACCAGAAGAGAAGGTGTGAATGTGTTTATCGCTCACCTGCTTCTCAGACAAATGAACGTGGGAGAACAAACTTAACATACAAAAATAGTGTGTCTCTAGCAAATGCTAATAAATCCTGATGTCAAAAGCATTATGTAACATGGGTTTTTTGCAATGCTAGTTTAAGGAATGCTACACACACTCCTTACTTTCTTAAGGAAAAGGAGGGATAAGAAGCAAGATATGAAAAACTATACATAAACGGGTTATTCCTGAATGTGCAGCTATTCCCAGTTTGGTGCGTGTCCCCACAGAAGCAGAGTCAGGTACTTTTTCCAAAATGAAATGTGTTAAACCACAGCCTCAATTTCCAAGGTCATCGGTCCCTCACACAGGACTGTCCCTCYCACCAGACAACACTTGGCTCCATAACCTATCACAGTGTTTATAAATTGGTTCATGAAGGCCAATTACAATGAGAAAGAGACCCTTGATTTGTACTTAAATAGCTGTTTCACGCAGGAACACTAAAAAGGTAGTAAAACTTAGCACAGTATCCCAAATTTGGCCTAGACCGGCAGTACTACATAAATACTGAATGCTAAATTAACTACATATAATATAAAAATGTTACCTATATAACAAAAGTATTTTAGTGAAAAAATACTTAAATATTTAATTGTACCGGCATTCAATTTAAAATATGCAGAGACATTTCCCTGCATTGATCATTACCAATCATTTTCACATGGGGAAACAGTGATATTTCCCTGAATTGATCATAACCAATCATTTTCACATGGGGAAATGGTGTCACAAAAAGCAAAAAGAATCACCTGAAGTCCTGAAGTACTATTAGGAGTTTTTATGTCAAGACAGTGTGTTTTGGGACTCAGCAGTCAGCCAGGTCCTGGAGGCAGATCTGCCTGAATCGCCTTCCTTGCAGAGAGCTCTTCAGGACAAATCAACAAAAAGGCTTTCTAACTGAACAGGGGTTTTATTAGACTAACAACTAGAATGCTTAACTTCTCTAAATTTAAAAGCTCAACACCTTAAATACACCTAGSTAGAGAAAAGGTTATTATAAATTTCATACAGTAATGCCTATTCTTCTCCAATTAATACATCCTCTGGCAAGCAGTTCTTTGCTTCCAAGAAAATTCACCTCAGTGCCTCTCCAAACAGCAGCATCCTCCAGCATGTAGAAATCTTATCTTCYAATTCCTATGGAATATCCAGCTGTGGTGTGATCTTTACCACACCCTGCAGGCTAAGAATATTATGCTGTGTCCTAGCAACACCACTGCTCCCCCCTTGTGAAGAGTCTTGTCCTCTCTTCTTAGAGGATTCCACCTGACCCAGTAACAGCTCTTTGAAACACACAAACCACAAGCAACAGGAACAGAACTTTGAATGGAGACATTTTCATTTAGGTATTTCTAACTSGAACGTACAGTAGGTATTAAAAATTTTTTTAAAAAATCCACAAAGGATGTGGGAAGATTGTTCAAAGGAAAGCACTTTCAGATACTTTTCTTTCTCTTCACTACTTCTAGTAGTTTATGTTGATTTGTAGTACAATTTAAGAGATGGTATGGCAAGCTTATTGGGGGGGGGGGGGGTGGTGGAATTAAAAACCAATAAAATTAAAGGAGCTAGAATGCTTTTKATCCTGAGGTAAACAGTAAAGATTTCTTCATTGATCCAGGGAGAAAGCACCAGCATCACATTGACACTTGTGATAACAAAAGGGCCATGGCTCTGAGAAACAGTTTGAGGATTGAGTGACTCCAGCTGTTTTGCCAAGGCCATCTTCAACATGCAGGGGTAACCTCAGTCTTASATCAGCAGTGACTGCATTCTCAGGTGTGAAGAAGGGACAAGRCTACTACAAGATTCAAGACAGTTAGAGAAAACTCATATTCATTGTTATTATACTCCCTTTGAGGTGTGCAAAACAAAACATCTGTGACTTCTGAGGCACTTCTGAGGGAGGAATTATACTTGAGCTTTGAATCGATGAGAGAGACTGTAATTAGCTGGTAACCTTATCTGATCAAAGATCCTRTTGAACAGCTGAGAAATCAGATTTGTCTCACATTAGGATCAGGCTAACAATAGGTGAATTTCATTCTTTTGTACTATAACTTAAGTACATAGATTTCTACAAAAGCCACTTTATGAAGAGTTGTAAGTAACAATTTGGAAGATCTGTTCTTTCTTTCACTTCACCTTATGGACATTAAAAGGAAGAAAAGAGAATATAACCATTCAGGTTAATTTATAGAAGTATAAACCAGGGCTCTGTCTAAATGAACCTTATCTTTGCATGTAACTGAATCCACGAATAAAGGTGCTACCATATCCAATCATCTCATTATTTCCTTTTCAAAATCAGACAGAAATAGGAATGAATTAACCAGATTCTAACATCTCAGAAGAGAAACAAGAGAAAAAAATGAAGAAGGCATGAAGATCTCTCTTGCAGAAAAAGAGCATGTTAGAGCTTCAGGAYACATCTTGAGATTTACAGGTGTTGGGCTCACTAAAACTCGGGCCTCTCGGAAACCATGARATATGAATGACAGAGGAAGGAATGAGAGAGGAAGTAATGAGAGAGGAAGAACTGATAGCTCTTTTTTATAATGCCCTTCCCTTGTGCCTGTCTCCTTCTGCATGTGAAAAACATATTGACTCCCTCAGAGACATCCAGTGATGGTCTTTTTCCACAATATATCCAGTCACTTCTTAGTTAAGGAGTTTAATCCTGCTCATGCTGCTTATTTTCATCCTCAGCACAAGCAGGGGCTCATGTCAAGAGATGCTACCAAGTGCAGGTAATTCGTTCTGYTCAAGGYTAAGGCTTCCCCACCCTCCTTCCTCTGTTTCCCATTGAACTGAACCAGAGACTGCTATTACCTGTGCTCAAGGACAGAAATACTGGGATCACCTGATGCTGCTAACAGTTTCACTTCCATATAACATCAGTCACTCCTCGTCAAGCAAAAAATTTGGACACTCAGGTGCAGACCGAATAGCTCAAGTTAACTGGAAAAATGTGCCAACTTTCTTCCAAAAAGCTTTTTCTACTTCAAAAGAAATCTTACAGCCACCAAGGATAGGCAAAGACAGACAACCTTATTGAAAGACACCTGCAGAGATACATCGAGTCAATTAACTTCAYGTTCTTTGCAAAAAGCCTCAATACCCATTCCCCAGTTTGGTAAGAATCTATTATTTAGACTAACTGGAAAAGCAAAACTGAGGAGTAGCATGGCTCATGAAAACCATTAAAACTTGATGCCTTTAAAATGTACAAACATTATTTGAACTCACTAGGAAACAYCCTCTCTCAATTTTCAAATTCCTCTCATTATTAAATGGACTTTTACTCAACCCCAGGTACTACAGGAGCTTTCCAAAGGTTCAGTCACCAAAGAGAACATGTACATGCTTTGAGCAAGGAAGATCAATTAGCTACTTAACATTTACATCTTCTTGTTTTACATTTTAAAAAATGTAAAATACATCAAGAAAATTTTCTTTTAATGTAGGCCTGTGTGTATTTTGTGTGTATTTGTCTCTTGACTAACAGAAAACTGCAGATACTCTTTTCAGCAGAAGGAATGTAACATAGAAACACAATCTGTCTTTCTAATGTACATTGATTTTAGGATACTCAGTTAGCAACAAAGGCAAACTAATGTTTCTTCATTCCTTAGTATAACGGCATGACAAACTTYAATTTGGGAAGGGGGGAACAACAACAACAAAGAAGAAACCCAAACCTTACACCCTTGAAGTCTACACTTTAAAAGATGTACAGACTAATTAATGACACTGGCATAAGGGTAAAAGAAAAATCTGTGCAGAGAAATACTTTCATTTTCTGTGATGACCACTGGTCTTACCTATGGTACAAATATTTTTAACTGACTGAYATTCTCAGTCAATTCCCTTTYATTGYAACAGGTTACCAAACAGCTCTTAAATAATGCCCAGTCATCTTACAAGGACCCTTTCATCTGTGTAAGACAGATCTATGAACACATTTACTTCCAAGAAAGCTGGATTTTTGACAATAAAAGGTACAAGGGTTCAAAGGTATGAAGTGCTTCATTATTAATTCCACTTACTTTAAAAGAAAACTGAACTGCAGATTCCGGAGGGTAAACTATGAAGTGTCTTAAGGTGAAGCCAAAACCCTGAGATGTCCTCCTTAGCATGACAGTTTTAGGMCCAGGCCAAGAGAAAGTTTCTTCCTCCTCCGATGGCGATACAGCTTCACTCTGCTCTTTYCCATCTTTATTTTTTGATGCCTAAAGAAGAAAAAGATATGCAGAAGTTTTAATCTGGATCACTGAAAAAGACAACAAGAATAAGACTTCCTAAACATTCCTGTACACTTGAAAACAGAATTTTTCCCCCCAYAAACAATRTAAGTTGATGATCACGAGCATTTTCAAATGTGTATTCTAAAGCAGCACCCATTACACCACTGCATCTCTGCTCATTATGCACATATAATAACTCTTAAATTTTAAAGGAAATTGTATATTAAAAAAGTTAAATGTTAACAGTGAACGACTTGAAAGGACCACAAGAAATACGTACAGCTTGCATGTTTTATTTGCCTTCYATTTTAGAGATAAACACATGACTTCTGGGACCCCATTTCTGGCTGTACRTGTCTCTCACACACACAAGTACAAAATAAACTTCTCCTTTTCTCACAATCCAGGCATGATTCTTTTGACTAGYATCTCCTTATCTAATACAAGTAAAACAATGCAACTGGTGAGGCTTCCTTAGCAAGACATTTTCCTCTAGTCATATCTATGAATTCACCTTTGCTTTTTCCACCCTTAGCTAATTTCTCTGAACATTTCAGTATGCAAATTTTAAAYACAAATGTAAAAAACTCTCCCTTCCTTTTACAGTCCTGCTGCAATCCTTCCCCTCACGAGAAAGGAACAATCTTGGGTGGTTTTTTTTTTCCTTATGGCTAATTTTATATACCTATCACTCAAGAAACATATTACAATATTTATCTTCTCAGCCTTACATAAAATCTTCCATTTCARCTTTCAAAGTGAGTGCCACAGCAGCACTCAAAGCAGGAGACATACAAAGAAAGCATGCAAAATCCTATGACCCTCCTCTAAAGATTCTAGTTCAACGATGCGTGAAACAAATTTAGATACCAGAGCCTATAGCCTATTCAAAGGGTATTCAAACAGAAATAATAGTCTTCTTGTCCTCCAGTAGCTCTGCTGCTGTGGCTCAGCAACTGGCTGATCTGTGTCAGACTTTATTGCTTGGTTTTCTCCCTGTCCTACTCCAAAATAATCTGTTTTGCTTCAGTCTTAGAGCTGAAATATCAAACTGCAATGCTTGCTGGCAAGGTGGGCTAAGCCAACTCCAACCAACATCTACAAACAAGACAGCACATTTCCACTCTAACCACAATTACAGCAACATGCATTACTACAAGGAAAATACTGCAGCTCTTTGGTGAGAGTTAAATCACAAGAACAACATTTTGCATTCAGGTATGTAAAACACAATGCATTTGTCCACAAATGCTACAGTTTGTCCTCAGAAACCCCCATCTTGCTATGTTCAACAGGGAGAACCAGAAGATACTAGCTACTGCTCCAAAGACCAGCCTCCCTACCTCCAATAACCCTGTTTTCAGCAAGAAAACAACATGCAAATGGAGAAGGGTCTTGACGCTACAGCCAAGCCAAAAAATGGAGCTGCTTCAGAAACAAGAAAACATGGAGAATCCAAAGCAGCCTGACAGGATCCTGCTCTTTCAGCCAGCCTTGAAGAATTAACTTGATTTTGGAAAGAACAGTTATMAATATCAAGGACTCTATCTCAGTCTAGTCTGTCCTCATCTATCATCTTCATTCACATTTTAAAGTGTTAATGTGAAACTGAGAAGCCTGTGCAATTAGATGACTAATGAATGAAAAATTAGTGAGCAGCGCAGAACTGCCAAGATGACTGGCTTGAGTTTAAAGTTCAAACAATGCAAAGATTAGGGTAAAATTTACATAATCCTTTAGCCTAAGGAAGGAGATTGCTATTGAGGTGTTCCCARCCACTCTGTTCAGCTTCTGTGCACGACAGCATTTTATCAGATCTGTACAAATAAATGTTCCTTTTCAGGCTTTCAATCTCAGGACACAAGCAGAAACTGGAGCCAGTAAGAACATTTTGATCCTAGTAAACTGGCAAAAGAAATAACTCCTAGTAAAAAAAAAAAAAAATCACTGGCCTCTAAAAAATGACAGTGATTTCCTCCATCAAGTGACTCACAGCAACCCATCTATTTAATATTCCCTTGCAGTCTTTTGTTTTKCCTCTCAGATTTTTATAGGCAATGCATGATGCAAAGTCTCAAATGATCCAATAACCACAGATRCTGAAAAATGTTCACAGGCAAACACCCATAGTTAAAAAGAGGTAAACAGCAAGCCTAAATGTAGCACTGAAAAATCTAATTCTACAATATACTTGYATCTTTTTTTTCTAACAAAAACCTCYTTAATTAGCCTAAAGGTAATTTTATTATGTGTAACAACYGATCAGTATACTTTATAAACAGAAATACTGTAATCTCAGTTCAAAATAGAGCCCTACAGAGCAGTTCACTAGCTTTGAGAAACAGGAGTTGCAGCATTTCAGTGCAGTAAGAGAACCTCTAATTTTCTGGTAATTTCATGTAAACTTTTAGCATTCACACAAGGCACTGAACTAGAAGTTATTCATAACCCACAGTCAAATAATTATTTCTTGAAAGAGCATGCCAAAAGGGAAAGGTGAACTTAATGTCAAACCTTGGACSCCCTGCAAGGTCTGACAACAGGGTAACAGAAAAAGCCAGTATCAATAACAAATGTGAGACAWGTTCAGTAATAGCAAGTTTCAGACACTGCTATGAAAAAGCAAGAATCTGATTTATAGGGAGAGTCAACATCTGTTGAGTAACCCTGGGACATTTCCAACCACAGTACACACACCAGAATACCCCTTGCCAGAAAAGGCTTTAAAAAAGAACAAGAAAAGTTCTCATAAACATAAACAAAAGAAAGATGCAAGACAGCAAGCAAGAAACAGATGATATTTAGCACAGGCAAATACACACYACTGAAGGTGAAGTCCCTACACAGTTTTCCTTGAAAATCAATTTACAAATACGTACGTATCTATATCCATAAGGTAATTTGCCTTTTGGGTAGAGTCATTTGTTTTACAAGAGATGAAAAAGGAATGCTTCATTTTCATATAAGATCTAACAAACCAAAGATTATTGTGCCATATTCCTTACTGAAGATCTGTATGTTTATTTCTCTATAGATTCAGTCCTCAAAATCAAAGTCAGAATGCATACAATCAAGTTCAAGGACTGAAGAATCCCAGGCTACTAAAAATGAATCAAGCATCATTTCCCTCAGGAATTTTTCATACAAGGTTTCTGCACAAAGTATCTCAAAGCATCATTTCCTGTTCTATGCAATTGCAAGGACATACAACAGATGCTTAAGTGCACTGCAAAATGCATACSTTGTTTTTAATATTGTATTTAACCCTTCTTTCTGAGCAGTGAAAGCATCCATGAAAAAAACAGATGACACCATAAAAAAAACTACATGAATCACTCTAAAAACAAACAAAACAAAACATAAAAAAACCACCAGCTCCCAAACCAGCCATACCACTACCCCCCACAACAGACCATCCAGGGGATTTATCAGTACCTCAGTAACAGAATGGAGACAGCCTGTGCTAAGCAGCACCTGCTTCAGCTSCATTTACATATGCATTTACAGACTTTTAGCTAGTCTACCAAAAAAAAAAAAAAGATACCTGATATAGCAGTTTAGCTAGACAGATATATGCTGAATAGGAAATGCTCAAATGTTTCTCAATTTCACTGATTCAAAAGCGATCATGATTTTTAGGGCTTTTTAAGTAACTACTGACATAAGCCACAGAAAAAAAAGCATAGTTAGTAACCCCTAAAATCTTGCTGAGACACTGACAAGATATTCCAAATGCTCTTATAAATGCTAGACTCAAAACCAGGGCTGTTTGTTATATTGGGTCATTTACTTTCCCCAGATTTTGTACCCAGATGCTATCACTTAGCTAACTGGCCTGTTAAATCTACTTTTGCACAGAAAAAAAGGCGTTTCGGGAACAGCCTGGCCTTATTTTAATGTGACAACGCATTAGGTTCTTAAAAAAACTAACAAAGAAGAAATAAAAAYGTCTTTTCTGGCTAAGACTGCAGAATGTGTAGGGAAAAAAACTGCCTATAAGACAGCCATATMAAAGATTATACAACTTTTTTCAGAGATACATTATCTCCATCCTCATTTGCAGTACCGGAAGGTATATCCAACACACAAAGACAGACAATATTTTATCTTAGCAGCATGGGAAGCAGGATCACTCACACAAGGTGTAAATTGAGTCTTTTTCTTTCAGTTCTCAGGATAATAAACCAAAATTTCAAGAGAARTGGGTCCCATTTATAAAGCCAAATACTATGATCATGTATTGAAACAGTCTAAGATGTAGTGAGGTAATTTCTAATGTAACTTTAAATCAAACTGGAATGTACAAACAGCATCTTATACAGAAGTTATTCCCAGCTGAACAAAAGTAATTACTGGCAAAAGGTGACATTTTAAGTAAATCCATCTTTCAGGTATTCAGAGCACAGCCTTCTTCCCAAAACAAATAAATGAGTTCCATCACTTTTAGCCTCAGGAAATATATTACTTTCTTACTGAAAAAAGGAGACCAGCAGGAAAACCAGAACACAGAAAACCCCAAACCCACACAATCATTAGGCCTCTGTGTCAAATATCCACCTGTCCAAACTTCYGACTGACTTTTATGCTTACCAAAATTTGTAATCCTGCCCTGAACAGGTAGGATGTTGAGAAAGACAGAAATTCAGGCAGGAAATAAAACCTGTCAGTATATTCATACTGACAGTGTCCTTCCCTCAGGGAAGTGTTTCATCATTTTATGTCCTTGAAAGATGGCTAGAGGTTTAATCAACAATATTCTCCAAACCGACAAGGATGGTCAGAAATCAGTCTGCCACATTGGTGACATATGAGCAAATCTATAAAAATCCTACATGTAAGATTGTGGATGGTAGCTGACACCATAAAAAAGGCATCTAGAATTTGCAGAAAGGAAGAGAGGAAAAAAAAAAGATAAAACCACCAATTGAATATTTAACAGCTGTACATGCTAGACTTGTTAAAAAGCTCTAAGCTGAATTCCAAAGAAACATTCAGCAGTGCATGCGTAATACCAAAGCTGCCCCTTCTTTACTAACAACAAAATGAGTATGCACAGCTAATTAACAAATATCCCAAATGTTTCAGTATTTTGAGTGTCAAACTGAAGCATTCACTTTTGCATGATACGCCAGCGTCACCCTTCACACTAAACAAGCAAAACAGTTAAAAGAGAAATTACTAATTAATGTTTAACTTATGTACAGATTTAAGCTATATTAATTTGCTGCTCTTACCTACATGCTCTATCAACTTCAATCCAAAAGTACATCCTTTTTCTTGTCTACTTTTTAGAAATATAAACATTACTTGAGCATGGCTGAGTGTAATCAACTCCTGTCAAAGYGAACTTTGCCAAGTAGAAATAAAATCACTGCAAGTTAAAAATAAAAGTTTCCCTCTATCCAATGAGTTGAACCTCAACATACAGCTAAAATGCAATATATAGTCACAGCCCAATATACTCAACCTAACAGTATTGACCATATATTTAAGAAAGTATACTCAACCTAACAGTATTGACCATATATTTAAGAAAGTATACTCAACCTAACACTATTAACCATATATTTAAGAAAGCTGCAGGAAGGCCTTGGTTGCTCAGTGCTTGTAACTGCAGAGCCCGTTTTCAGTAGTTATCAAAATGAGGTTGCCTTTCTTTGAAGCACCTGAAAGTGGAAATTGAGATGTAAACAAAAGCTCAAAGCTCYAAAGATCAAACAGCTACAGAACCACACTCACCACAAGAGAAAGATGAGATGTGCAGATAAACACAGCCTGAGTCCACACACATAAAACCATCATAGATAGCATTAACAGAGACAGTTAAAGCTGGTCTAGTCAGGGCTCTCATTTTGGAGTCACTGCTGTCTAGTTCTGGAACTGGGGGCATAGCTCTTCTTCCATGCTGCAGCTCTTCACGGAACTGGGGGATTTGAGGTGGAAGAAAAAATAAAAGTTTCCAGAGGAAGACTTCAACTCCCAAACTCAGGGGAAGTGTCAGCACACAGAGTCACGGGGGTCCCCATTCACCTGTTACTGGGCAGGTGTTATGCATGCATGAAGCATAGGATTATTTGCTGAGAAACCCCAACAACTAACATTGTTCTTGTATTGCAGCTGATGGAATGCACTAACTGGAAAGGGTATTCAAGGCAAACAAACTGAAGAAYTCAACTATCACTAGAACAAGACCCAAATCCTTGATGACTACAAGTAGAGACTTTTACTAGAATTAAAGATTCAATATGAAACAACAGAATAACAGAAAGAGATYATAAGGGACCACCAGAAGACTAAGGGGAAGATAAGCAATGCCATTCCTCGTTTGCTGCTCAGCTGGCTTGGTGAGGTGGGACCCAAGCAGCCACCAGCAGCAGCAAGGTGGTCTCCATGAGCAGCTCTCCCTCTCTCAGCCCCCTCGTGGTTCTTGCTGAGACCCATAAGGAGACAAGACAATTCAGAGCAAGAGAAGGCAATAAAGATGCATCACTGGATGGAGTGMCCATGGGTCCAGGTGTGTCCCTCACAGGAGCTCACTTGTTATCTCTATAATGCACTACTATAGCACTAAGCCTGGGTCCTTTTWGGTGGGCTAATCAAACTTAATTCAGGCATGTGTTAGAACATAATCCTGGGAGCAAAACTACCTGTCACAGGACTGTGAATGTCACCCAAATGGAACAGAAGCCTGTTTAGTTCAATAACAAAGACACAGGCTGCCTGCCTGCAGCAGAGGTTAGTGAGGACACCAAAGTTCGAAGTGTATCTCAGGACTTTAATTCTAATTAGAATACTCTAATTCAATAAAATACATAAATCATGCCCTCAAACCAAGACCAGGTAAGGAGAAAGGTAACTGAGATGGCAATACACCACTACTCTCAGTGTATGAAGTAAGTGGGAAATCTGCGACCTTTCAAAACCAAAGCAACTGTGCCAGCATGGCAGATGGCTGGGAGGCACAGGGAAGGAAATATGCAATTCTGTCAAGCACCATGCAGGCTACAGAGCTGGCTGGGGTTGGAAGGAGGACAGAGGGATATGTGTTTCTGTGTACTTTCTGTCTACTTCTGTACTACTACTGTTGTAGTCAACATAGTCATTCAAAGGAGAAACAGTATTTTCAAGATAAAGGATTTCAGTTCTCATAAAGGTCAAGGCATACACAGAAAACAAACAGTATAAACCTCCATGTGTACATGTTATTACACAGCTCAAACTTGCCTTACTGTACTCCACTGTTCATGCAAGGCAGCTCTGTAAAGCAGCTGGTACTAATGTCAGTCTCATCACTGCTTCAAAAGACCTAAAAAGCAAAGCTGAAAGCTATCYACAAGAAGGATGATTTCAAAAATGTTTCCCCCCTGTGTCTGTTTTTTACTTGGCTCTGGATCAAAAACAGTTGACACCCCAAGTGGTTCAGCAAGCTGAGCTTAGCTACTAGACAGACTAGCCTGAATGAAAGCAGCATTCAGCTTCCCAGGCCAGGTGAGACTCAGAAAGAGTTCTACTCTGAAACAGGGAAAATCCCAACCTACTAAGTCTGGCTAGACTTAAAGTAATTTTTGTTTTTTTCCACAGCATAAACTCTGGTTTTCTCATACTGTAGTTCTGATAGGTGGACTTTCTGTACAATACTCTTAACTTCACCAAAACCGAGATCACGTATGGTATGACTAGTGCTCCACCACTGCTCAAACAAGACTTCTCCACAGTTAGCCCCAAACTCCTGAATTATCCACAAATAGACATGAACTAGCTTCTCAAATCTTCTTTTAAACACTAGGTATTATCAAGTTTAGCATATTTTAATTCATTAAAGTGAGCCTAATCTACTATATGTTTATTTTATTTTTAWACACGTATATACACACAAAAAATTACACTGTGTTGTGTGTGAATATACATGCATACATTTGTAGTAGCTTGTACACATCCAAAAAGTGTACTAATCGACTGGGACTCTTTGCAGATTAACTGCAAAGATTAATCAAGTGCATTTCAGTTTAGAAAATATTTTATACTTCTACAAAGTAACAGCTCATTTCAACCACAGTACCGAGAAACAGAGTAAAAAGTATATGGACTTTGCAGGACAGAGATGCAGGCTATTTTCACAATGTGTTTTATTTATATCTTGAATTTCATTATTTACAACAAGCATGGAGTTCATAATATTAAATTTAGTCAGAAAAACATTAACAACAAAGAGAAATTGAGAGCTTCCTTGTTTTCTTATAGACCCATTAGCAAAAGCCTCCCCTCTTAACAGCTACATCCTTAAAATGGAAAGAAAGGAAACATCTGCAGGGCTGGTAGCTAGCACAACAGCAAAATATCATGTGATCTTCATTTAGCTAAATTGAAAATTTTCCTTCTCTGCTTGTTCTGYCCTTGCTTGTTAAGAATAGGAAATTCTTTGTCCTCACCTTATAGTGTAATCTGGAAATATCAGAGACAGACACAAAGAAAGCATGCTTCTGCCCCACAGAACTGAAAAAATGTTTGAGGTTACTCCATGCAAGAAAAAAGAACCTTCTCAGCAGTCTGACAGAAGTGGTAAGAGTGGCTTGCACAGTCACCAGCTGTGACTAAGTCAAGAGCTGCCTCACACTGCTTCTTTCAACCTATCGGAATTTTTCCAGATCCAAAACTATGAGTTGCCCCATGACCCACTCTGCTTCCTACAAATGGGGAGAGGACAATAGGAAAAGCCACCTATGTCCCCAGCTAAGTACACTACTGGAAAAATAGGAATGAATTCAATGAAGTTTGTACTCTTTTTGTTTTCTAGAGTAACACAGAGTTTACCAAACGCACAAGATATTAGACAGCTTCCACTACACTTCCACCATAGTATTAACAGAAACCTATTTACATGYGAAATAGCTTTGCAGAAGCCTTGAAGAAAACCAAAATCACGGTGTAATGTAAAATCACTAAAATCACCTGCACAGACCCTATTTCAATGTGATGCACCACACTTGAAACTATTACCAGCCCTGAAACTACCTACAGATTTCCTTCCCTTCATAATGTTTCTCTCCAGTGTAGCCAGAGACCATGTCTTGAATCAAAAAACTATTAACGCTACATGGGACATGGTTAAAGTTGACCAAACCACCAAAGAGAACAACCACTTTTCCACAGCTTCTCTGTCACTATGGCAAACCTCTGTGTTTGGACTAGGCTACTACAGGATGTAGCTACAATAGTGAGTAAGGGCTTTACTTTGCTTTTGGGCTGAACAGTGGGACARTGCTTACACCTTACATCTGCTCTCTCTACATTCTCTATACGTAGACTATATCTACATTCTACATGCTAGAATGTAAACATGAGGCTGATCTTCTCTTACTGAAACCACTGAATTTTTCAACATAAATAGAATATGCTCATTCCTGTTCTAAAAACAAGAAAATGAGGTCATTTAGAGATGAGGCACATCAGTTTCTCTGCATAAACACATCATCATACCTGCTGGTAATTCAAGCTGTTAAGGCTTAAGCTTATTTAATTCTGCAATACTGCAGCTCTACTTGGGATTTTATTTCATGTACATCAAAAAAGTCTCTGACCTTTCCAAAGCCAAACAGAAGCATTTGGAAGATGAGGGATTTGATCCTTCAATGTCAAAACCTGAGCAGTAACCTTAAAAACATGGTTCTGGCAAGTGGGTTGTTATTACAGAGTTTGACTCTCCAGATTTATCTAAGCATATGGGGGGAGTTTTAAGAACAACTGATTTAAGAACAACTGTTTGGATCAAGGCTAAAAAACATCATAGAAATTTTAACACACAGAATACGGCTCAAAAAACTACAAAGAAGACCAGTGTATCAAGATTCTTTACCTTCCCACATACATAGCTTCCCTCCTCAAAAATAACCTCTAAATTAATCTACACATAGCTTGAGGTAGTGTTAAAGCTTTCTAATACAGTCACCATTAATAAACTCCTGCAAACTCACCACTTAGAAACAATCCTAGTCTTGTGTTTCAAGACATTTTATTTCAACATACTATATACTGCACAAATCAACTCACCCTTACATTTCAAACCCTAAACTAGGAAGCCAAAAGCCTATCCTTTGTACAGTGAAATAAAATTAGCATACACAGATACAAAGCCACATATCCAAACACCCAAATTTAATTATGTCTGACCTCTAAATTTGTAATCTATTGTGCATATATAACAGAGGAAGAAAAGTAGACTTTTCAGTGAATAACTTCTTTTACAAAGATACAATGCACAGGAAAATGCTTTAAAAAGGACTGTGAAGTCATTAACCTGAAAAAAAAATCTTAAATCTTCATGCACAGAGATGTCACTAAGAGGATAAAGAGGAGAAAGTTGTCCATGGGATTTTCAGTTTAACTGCAAATGCAAAAGCTTCTGAATGTTGCCTTACGATGTGATCATATGTGACCTGYATATTTCCTCACAGTTTGTACTGCATATGTCAGTAAGAATAGTTGACATAGATAACTAAATCTACATTTGTTGCTCTGTCTGGAATTTGGAGTGGAGAGTGAGCAGAAAGCTATTTTAACACCAATCTATTTGCTTATTTAAGAACTACTTGTCTTTGCATGCCTATTATTGTGGCTTGAATTGCTCACTGTTGCCAAGTTATTTCCCTGTACTTCGGGATATTACAAAATGTTTCTCCAGCAGTGTGAATTTCCACAATGAGTTAAGTCACCAGCTACTTCATGCAATGATTTTATACCTTTTAGTTAAACTGAAAATAGCACACCCTGCACTGCTACCAAGACAGATTTTTATCATATTGCCTCCCTCCTTCTCCAAGGCAGCAGATGAACAGAGGAGGACAGTAAGATAATACAAATATCACATTTCAAAACCATTATCAGCTGCAAATATCTCAGAAGGAATGCAGACACCTTTGTTATTTCATCTTCCAAGTGACACATTTGGAAGACTGAAAAGCATTTTTCATGTTATTGGAGATTCTCCAGAGGAAGGGAAATAGCTGCAGTGCAGCAGCTGCTGCAGTAGTGCTGCATTCTGGGGCTGGAACGAAGGTGATGCGAGAGCCGGGCTGGCACTGCAATAGCTCATTCTCACACTCTGCCTGCAATAATGAACTCCAGCTAAAAGAACAGAAATCAGACACTTGGCTGCTATGTCACCTAACAAACTCTCACATATATCAACACAGTCTTTAATGAGAAGGTTTCTCCAAGCCCAACAATCCAATCAATGGTGAGGCCTACCCTGTGCAGTGGAATTTCATCAACTGCAAGTTTACAGAACTTGAAAAATACTTTCCCCTGGCTTAAAAACCCAAGATTTAAGTGTTTACATGGCTAAAAGAGCATTATTGTTATTTTTAGAGGCTAGAGWGCAGCAGTAAGATTAAAAAAAGAAGCCTGATGCCGTTCATCAAAGAACCAATGCAAACAGCACACGARAAGATCTGATCTGCTCTCCTCAAACTAATAAAAGTCTGATCAGAGCATAGTGCTGACCTGTGCTCAGCTGGTAAGTGTTGATCTACACTCAACTTGTGTGAGTGGACTACTGTTTGCCATCGAAAACTTGAAAAAAAGGCATTTGTGATAAATAGAGGGAAAAGCACCAAAACCACTGTCTTGTCTACTTTTCATTCCCTACCTGTACTTCTCYCAATCATCTGAAGCAGCAGTATTTATTGTTTTAGACATACTTGYTCTAATATATCTCACCATGGCCACAAGGTCAACTGACAAACCTAGCATCTCCAGCGTCTGCTCACATGCTGGAGGCTCACAAAGGACATCCTTACAAGGACAGAGGGGGTAGCTCCCACTGCATCTTACTGAGGATGACCCTAGTTCACATGTTACTGAGGAAAAATATTACCTAGCTCTTCCATACATTCATTGRGGAACATCCTTGGACCACAGCTAGCTAAGTTATCCCAAGACTACAACTCCATAAACACCACACCATTATATGAAAAAAAAAATTTGACTTTTTAAGATACACTCACTCTCTCATTCTTCTTCTTTAGAAAAAAGCACTACAAATTCCTTGTTTCCAATACCAGAATATATTAATAACAGGATTAATCATCTATGATAGTGTCAGGGCAGTCTGGGTAAGTACAGAGAAATTCGCACATAAAGCTGTATTTACCAAGGTCCCCCACAGGATACAAATTTTTTATCTACTACTCTGCTTCACTAGTTCTACATTTGCAATCATGCTGAATTTCTGAATTGCCAGTAAGACTCTCACATGTAAATATACCCCATGTCCCACAAGACAACTGTCACAGACAACAAAAACAAGAAGCAAGACACTTTGTACTTTGCAATAAAAAAAAAAAAATCAGAAAATGAGTTAAGACAGGTAATGCAGTTCTCCCATGAACAAAAAGTGAATTATGAAAAACTGCAAGCAATCAAATTTATTGTTGTACTCCCAGATTTTCACTGAAAGGCTTKTGAGTTAATTATTTATGGATCACCATGTGATAGCYGTAAATCCCATCCAACTTTTGGACTAAAAACTGTAGTTTACTGATGCCAACAGAACTTTACTGATTTACATCACAGAATAATTTTATTTTAGAGGTTTCTGTTTTAGTATGAAACACTKCATATCCTTTGAAAACATTCTAATACACATCACAGCTTGCTGTATCAGAGTGCAAAGGGCAACTRTGCCCAGCCATAATAACTTTTATATCACACTGTGAAAACATTTTCTAAAATTTAAACCACCATGGTACACCGAAGAAAATATCCCTACTATTTCATACTTGCTGACTTCCTGTTTTAAAAAATAAGCTTTGGGAAATACAGAGCCAAGGGAGTGAGTGATGAACAAAAAAAAAAAAATCCTCAGAATGACTGCAACCTAATTTGAGATATTATTAGTGATACAGACTTCAGAGGTCACCCATCTGCCTTCTCACCAGCAGCCTGCTTGGGCACTGGGAGGGGGAGAAGGCAGAGAGCAGCACTGCTATGTAGAGCAGTGTGCACCTCTCCCCAGGCCTGGCACCTTCCACTTCTGCCATGGCACTTCAGGGCAGCAGGAACAAGAGTAGCTGCACTGTAACATCCCATAAATGAACTTACAGCTTCATTTCAAAGAAAACTATCAGCAGCAGTTCATKAAATTGTATAGTTTACAAAGACTGGACTTYAGTTAAAGCAAACAAAGCWACCCMAAACAMATGTAACAATTGCAGTSTGCTTAACACTTCTACCTGAAGCATGYAATTAATCTGGGGTATACTGATCACAAACTTGTTTTCTCTTTCCAGACTGGTAACAGTCTTTCGATTATGGGAACCCTGTTCTGCATTGGGGCAAGCAGTTTCTGGTGCTTTTTGGTTGTTTGAGATTTTTTTGGTTGGGATTTGATTGGAGATTTGATTTCTGTGAAGTATGGGAAGCAAAAGTCATATTGCATTTGACTGGACAGGTGAATCCTTACATGTATGTAAGCAAACTAGATCAAACAGTTGGGCATCTGTAAAAATCAACAGTCTAAGAGAATCCATTACATTTCCTCTTCTTTCAAATGCAATAGAGGATACTTTTTACCTGTAATATTAAGTAGATTACTTGAAAAACCCAGACACTGTGAATCAGGATTTGCACCATTAACTAAAGGACTAAAACAAACAGCACAAACAAAATCCAAAATCAAACCACAGCACCATCACACAGCAGCATATTTTCCTGATTAAGAGGTTTTGGTACAGATGAGACATACAAGGGTTGTAGGCATTTTCAAATGGCAGATTATTTCAAAGGAGTTCTATGTTTGGTGGAAAAAATTTCTATCACCTGCCTCTAGTTGCTGTATTGAAACACAACTTTATAAGCAGTGCTTACCCCCATCCCCTTACACCAAATACTAAATTTTCTTCAGTGACGGGCTGAATGTTATATGAGAAATACAGGTAATATCTAGAGCAACTTTAAAGCAGTRTTACAACTGCATACATGACTAAAACATCTTTAGTAAGTGGATTCTATTTTAAATAGTGGATTCTATTTTTAAATATTTAATATTCAAAATCCAGGCTACCTTTTGTTTGTTTGGGGTTTTTTTCCCTCCAGTTCTGCAGCAAGGCAGTGAATTAGAATTAAYTGATCTGTCCATCTTGAGAACAGAATAGCATCCTGTGGAGATTTATTTTATCCTGTATTTTTTTTTTAAAAAGTAACAACCTCCCCCACACACATTTTTTTAACCCTATTCATGATCAAATATTTTGAAATAGTCAGGATGCTCAGTTTTTTTAAAGCAGGAAGACAAATCAGCTTTATATTTATTAACAACATAGTTTATCCTGGCATATCTCCCCCCTCCCGCAAGTGATATTTACCTTTTCATACAATTCATTAAACAAAACCCCTCAAAGCACAAGCCTCTAAAGAGAGCAAACTAAAGTACTTAAAGTGTTAAAAAAGCAGTTATATAGTCAAACCATGCTTTATATGCTTACATACTGCATGAAAACTCCTTAGCAAATAGCAGCATTACTAACAGCTCATCCTCAGTAAGACTGAGGGTGGGGAGAAGAGATCAACCGGAGCCTTTATGTTTTCCCCTTATACTAAAATATGTTATCATCTTGTATGTAAGGATAAACAAACAACAAACCTGATCGCTCCACGCACAGTACAGGTTACATATGAAACTCCAGTTGTGATTGATCATGCAGTCCAAAATCCTGAACTGGGCCATGCCTTGCTGTAGCGCAGARTGCTGCTGTGCTCTGACTCAGCTTTTGTCTGGGTGATCCTCGAGGATATGAGAGCTATGCAGTAACGACATTCAGGAACAAGGACTTTCCTTCCTGTTCAGTCTCCTTTCCCACCCCAACTATGTGTCGAGTCAACAAGATTAATTGACAGAACTGCGTAACATTCTTCAAAATAATACTTCCGAAGCTGACAAATTATGCATTCCTGTGAATATATGGGAAATAAGAACATCCTAAGAAACCACACWAAAGCTAACAGAAAGGCACTCTCAAACTGCACTTGWGCTRTTCCCTAACCCCTTCATTTSTGCTCCTGCTGAAATCAKGCTAACTATCAACAATTTAGTGTCATAATTCATATCATATGAATCTTAAAACTTCCTTAGGCACAGTTGTAACGAAGGCTCCCCATACTCTACACAAGACTCMAGATTAAAAAGCTTAGGATACCTATTGTAATTGCAAAACAGCACAATACGAGCAACTTTTCAAAGTTAGGAGAATGTCACAGTGTTCATATAAATCATATGGGTTTATCTACTTTGTACTCTTAAACAGCAGACTTCGCCTTAAACCTGTGAAAGTACTGCTAGCACTGCACAGAAACGCTGACTGCCTTCTGTAATGAAGGATGGCCACCCTATTGGTCAGAGATGCAACACCAGAGGGATCCTTGATAAACTGAACAAAAGTTGGAAAAGTTTCTTTCTCCCTTCATGTATTCCTTTTTTTGCAGTCTGCAAACAATAATCCTATTTTAGCATCAACCTCACTTACCTCACTTGACTGCTTACCTAGTATTCCCATTCCAAAGTAAGACTCAGAAATACAGGAAATGTGTTTCTGCAAAAATATACACTGTTTATCTGGTGACTACCTGAACCATTAGACTAGTCACAGAACCAATAACCTGCAGTTTAAATGACAAACACCCTTGAGATGCAAGGGACAGTTTTCTGTCTAAGGAAAAGATGGAGGAATGGCTAAGGGAACAAGTGGCCAATTCACCCTTTGGTTCAGTAACGGCCAAATGACTCAAAAGTGCTTCAAATGTCAGAGAAAATGTGTGCTATAAAAGCAGTCTGGAAATAAAACAAAGTTGTTCATGAGGGTCAAACAAATGGTGTGGCCAAAGAGCAGCTCTGACTTTGAAACAGTTATACAAATAAGGCCTCATTTGTTTTAACCAAACCAAATAAAAAAAATCTTGTTCCAATTTCTCATCTGAAGGACTCTGGGAATTAATACCAGAATCCAAGCCAACCTCTTCCCTTCTTGCCAGTGTGAATAGTCTGAAAACTTCCAAGATCCAGTTGTGTAGAAAAAAAAAATCTATTCTGGTTCATTTTATRATATAAAGGGCAGGAGATTCTCTATTACCTTTACAACACCTAATTGTGCAAAAGGGAATCAGCAGTATCAGTGCAACATGGCATAAAATGAATGTGTTCTCCAGTGAAAAAAAATTAGAACAATAACATCTGCACAAACAAGTTAGATGGTCTGTACTGAAGCAGTCTGTGCTGACATGACATGTGGCTGGAAGAAATGTCCTGCTTAGCAACTATTACTAGGTGGAACAGATATACTTCCTCACAAGAGACACCAGAACGATCCAAGCTTGAGAAATCTTGGAGAGGATGTCTGGGAAGGTTYTACAGAGCAGGGGGTTACTGCAGAGATGCCAGAGCAGACTGAGGCAGTAAAGTCTCCAGGACAGCAATGGTGGAACGAGGAAGGACCCGGCACCCTGCAGGACCGGCAGCAGGGATGCTGGCAGAGTGTGTGGGGCAGCCTACACATGGCTGGAAAAGCAGCCAGCTGCACATTTGTTGGCCTGTGGAAAAATGCTGTCATCAACTAAATAAGGCTGAGGGAAGAGGGAAAGTAGATCYTGAAAATTAAGAGAAGATTGCTGTTCTATACTAAAATCAACATCAATCAAGTTCTTCTTAAACAGTGTTTTAGTACAATTCTGCAGTGATTGGTTTCACTATCAATTATTTACTTTTAGATTCATAAAATAGCACACCATATTTATTTCCTATAAAGCACTCAAACTCCTAATAAAGTATTSAACATATTTTATTAGAAGTCTCCCACTGTACAATATGTTATTATTAAAAAAAAATCAGTTACAACTCAGAATCACATTTGTGTAACCTTTCCATAGTCAGCAGCCTTTTTTTGCCCATTACTTTCCATTTATTTTCAAATCTGTTTCAAAGAAATCCTGAAYCCATATTTTTCTCCTACAATCTCGACAGTGCTTATACACCACTGCAAAATACAATGTGTTATATAAAATATAAAATATATAAATATACCACCTATGCAAAGTGTCTAACTACTGCAGATAAACACATGAATAACAATATAGAGCAGTAGCAGAACATTTGCATAAACAGTCAGTCTTGGCCTGTCAGCTGCTGCCAAAGGTTAGTATCGAAATGCTTGTAAATTCCAATAGGTACAAGAARTAGGTGAGGACCAAGGTTTCTGCAAATTAAGTGCCTCAGGTAAAAAGAGTTCACAAACTGCTGCAAGAGCAGGACCTTCAACAGTAAACTGCAGTTACTGCTGAAAATGGACTGTCTCCAAGTCAGTCTTTATAGTTGTAGATTTGACTCTACTGTTACTGAAAGCTGTTTCTGATCATCAGACAGCTTGACAATTGCCCTCATTTACAAATCTCCTTCCTGGCTTGATGCTAAATCAAGTTCCACTAGTTCAGCACTACTTCTGAACTAGTGGAATTTGAATTAGTTCTGAACTAGTTCTAATGTTGTTTTCTTTAGTGTTAATGTGGKTTTTTGGGAGCCCATTTTTACTTTTCCTAAGCATGATTACTATGTATGAAGCATCCTTAAAGCAGGCATACAATGAAGAGATGGCTTCCCTTTTTGCCGTCAACATTCAATTTACCAATGCCTTCCTTCAAGAAGTTAATGTAGAAGCGAAACAGAAATAATTTTTTGTTGTAAACATTAAACTTGTTTAAAGTTTTGCTTAAAATTTAAAAGCAAAGCTTCCGCACTGAATTTCCAATTTGGAGGTCAACAGAGCATTTAAAAATGCTATGAATGAATAAATGAAAATGAGAATACATCAACATTAGAGAATGAAAAAGACATACATCAACATTAGGAGGCACCAAAGGATTCACTGTCCAATTGCTCAGAGAGCTCCATATCGTACACTAAGCTTTGACTGAAGAACCTATAATGGTGACATACAGTTTTGAAGTTCTATTGCTSGTCAGCTTTCTGCCCATTAAAATAATGAAGGGACCACTTAGAATTCCAAGAACACAATGAAGTTGACCCTCAATTATGSTATTTATTAAATATAGAATCAAGAGCCTATCCAATGTCCTCCCACATCTGCTGCCAAGTYCAGTGTTTTCTCCTGGCATTAAAAAAACAGGTCTAAGATCTCAATGCTTTGAAGCAAGTAAGCTAAAACAGGTCAGAAACTACTCCTTCAATTCTTTCAAAACCTCTCTGTCTTTGTATGCAGATTCTAGAAGGTTAAATAGAAACAGCAGAAAAGAGATACAATTTCCTTAAAATTGTGCCCCTCAAATATCTACACWTCTCTCTAAAAGCTGCAGTGAGCTTTCTGAAAGAGCAAACAACTCATGCTGGCAGAAAGGAAGGGCCTCCATTTCCCTGTAACTCCGGATACTTTTTGTACGTGAGCAAATACGCAAGCCATASACAAGGGTCAGCACATCAGAGCACACAGTGAACCATGCGTGTACCAGAAAGATGCTGTTTAGAACCTGCAACACAATTCTTTGAAAGGGTGATTCCTTTACCAGCAAAGCGTAGACTGATAATGATGATGGTGAAGTCCTGGTGGAAGCTGGGGAGTTTTTAAGCAAATGAAATTGAGAAGTGCACAAGAACAAAAAATGAAAAATGTATCTGAAAAAAAAAAGTGTTTTCATTGCTCAGGTCACCAAGACTGACAATGAAAAAAGTTCCTACAAACCAAGTCAACAGCAGGAAGAGGTTGAAATATGATTCCATTCTGAATTCTTTCCTATCATTGAAATTGYTACAAAAAGCTACAAACATTAAAAAAAGGAAGAAACAGTAACTACAAAAACCATCTCTCTCCATAGTGGAAAAAAAAATATCTGGAGTGTTTCCTTCCCTCTATATCAACTCCTTTTTAAGATGCAAGACAGTTCATAGAATTAGAAACACAAGAGATCCTTAGGGGGAAAAAATGGAGGGTATGACAGCTGGCACAGTATCATTTCAGGCTGTTTAACACATTCATACCAGTCTGCTACAACTCTACGGGAATTTTAGTCCAAGTATTGAGAAACTAAGGGAGTACACAAGACACATCACTTTTCCTTCAGAAACTAAGGGCAAAAGAAAATAACTGAGACTAGCATAACTGTCATWTTTCTTCTGCATAAATGCAACTTATATTTTATCAATGTATAAGCTCATTRGATGAATCCAATAATGTATTTTGTAATGCATTTTGTAAACAGCGCCCCACAAACAAATTCACAATATCTAAATCATGTAAGGAGAGTTGCTCTAGCAATTGTTTTAAAAACTCATGCAGTGAGGTAGTYATCACTTTGACTGCCTAATTCTTCAGAAATTCTCCTGGATCCACTCTCAATACAACTTCCCATCATGTTTGCTTCCAAGAATAACATGGGATAGYAGTATTGATCTGTCAAGGGCCAGTCTGAGTCATGACAAAAAGTTATTTTCTCTTGAGCAATCAGTTTAGTTCACCGGTTAAGCTCAAGTACTGCCCACTTCCCTGGATTTTGGGCAGTTATTTTCAGTGGACTAATTCTTTGTTTCCTTTGTCTAACTAACTTTTAGCATTTTCTCTTCTTTATCTGACATATTCAGCCACAGATCTCTCTGCTTCAGCAAACAATCAATATCCAAACAAAAACTGCCTTTTTTTTCTAGCTTCAGCTACAGAAAAATATCATTTTGTATGCTATGCCATAAAAATGATTATACTGGATATGAAACAGGATCTGATTCTTCAAAATGAACTCTAGTAAAGCAGTTGGCAATCTTTAGAAACTGGAAGCAATCTTCCAGCACTGTTCCATTTAAGAAATGCACAGCCAAGTTTAGTGGGGACTGAGTAAGAAATGAAAGCTGTATGTACTCTTACACAAAGTACACCTCCGTCACACCATTAAGCACTTAGTAACATCGACCGTGTTAATGAGATTAAACTCCTGAGAACATGTAAGTTTACTCAAGCTATCATCACTGCTACCTACAAGCTCAATGTCTGCAAGAACAGATCACTTGCTCTCCACCTGCAAGTTCCTGGATGGCAAATGTACTGCTCTGTGGAAATTCCTGTTTGTCTAACCCAGCGTCCACACAACTGTATCAGTTCTGTTTCAGTGTCCACTCACTCTTACCATCCTTAGTTTTTAATGCTGGCAGAGCACGAAAACAGCAAAATCCAGGAAAAAAATTACAAAAGTCTATCAAAGTCTATGTTAAATGCATTTTAAATCACATCAGTACGATTCACCTGACTATTTTACCTAATTTCCACTGTAAGACAAAATGCAATTTAACTTAATTTGAACTTTCTCTACATGGTTATTTTTCCTGTTCAAGCAAAACATGGAAGAAAAATACTGCAATGTTTATTATTACCATAATGTACCACTCACCAYCATTTAATTTGTCCTCACAAAAACAACTCTAAGATACATTACTAATTGTTTCTAGTTTATGGGTGAATCTCTAGAAGACACTGTACACACCAGCAATGATGCAGCCATGACCAAATTAGAAAAAAAGGCCGGTTTTCCTTTTTTTTTTAAACCTCCAGGAATGATGGTAAAAGCATCTAAATTAAATTGTATCAAATGTAATGGCTTTGGTATCAACAACACACACATTTTCTTTYACAGAAGGCTTTTTTCTTACGGTATCAGTGATCCTATCTGAACACACACAGGCTCACAACTGGCTTGAGCACCACCACAGGAAGAATTCCAGCAGGGACTTCCTGTTACCTTCCCATTCTTCACTACACTGCAGTGCCATGTGTTCAGCTGTTATTTTCTGATCCCAGCACAAAGCCYGAACTAAGTAAGTTACTTGCCTGCTTAAGATTAGGCTTCAGAATCCTAAAATTTCCATCCAAAAATAAAATTAATGTCCATAGAAACACATAGGAAAATACAGCGCTAGCTCTGCTGAGCATAGAGAAAATCCTTTCCATTTACTGGGACATTTATTTAGACATCAAGTCTGTTATAATACAGTTAAGTCTTCTCAATAATCTAGCAATCTCTAAATACAAGGCTAGAAYAAAGCTAATCAGCAATTGTGACCACACTGAAGCACCTTAACTTASAAGCCAATACCCTCTTACTGCTACCAGGGGGTGTTCAGAGGCTGAACTGTTGGTGTGCAGAGACACAATCTGAAAGACAATCCCAGAAAGCAAGACCCATGTCACACCAGACACAGTGCCAGCCTGATCAGAATACAGACATATTACTGCTTTCTCTGCATTCAGACTGTAAGAAGAGAACCAAAATTAAAAATTATTACTGTAGGTAAACACAAGAACTATTGAGTATTAAGAACTTTTCAATAAAATCCTCATATCCCGGTAAAACAGAAGGCTCTCAGTACTTAGCTACACAGTCTACTTCAAAGCAYAACTCCGATACATAAGTAATAACAGAAATGTGCTTCAACACCAAGTAGAAATGCTGACGTTAACATAGCCTTACTAACAGGTAATCAGAACAGTCACACTTTCTGAAGCTAGTTAAAAAAATAAAATCTTCATTAAAATAAAATTACTAGAGCATGTGTGAAGCAACTCGAGTTTATCAGCTAGCAGAAATAATCACCKCTTCCCCTGACTTCCTTTTCCCTCAGCTGGAGGGCAGTCCACCAATAGAACAAGAAAGGGACTGTATCAAGCTCTCAGTCAGAAAGGTAAGCTTCAATTTCAGAAAGCTGAAGTCTAACMTCAATTACAATAAAAAAATTCGCAACATTTCTTTCATTTAACTAATATCATTGACTGAACTGAAAACCAAAAAACAAACCCAGAAAATCAGTTTTGGTATGCTGGAAAACATATTACATAGTAATTCATCTTATTTTTCACAGAACATCTTTATTTTGCTATTCTTAACATAGAGGTTTTTTTCCATAATRAAAATATGTTTTTGTTACATGAGAACTTAACTTACCCTTACAGATTGGCAATCTCTATCATTTTAAACTTTACCATCTGCACTATCAGAGTAAAAAGACATCAAACTCAGCACTAGTTCTTCAAGGTGTTAGACTTSMGAATGACAATGTGAGTTTCTTTTARAATTGCTCTCCCGAAACTCAAGTAATGATCAGAGTCATTGTACACATGTCCTGAAAATCCTAGGAAGAAACTTGTAAGTGAACATTACATTTCTTAATCCCTCCCTATAGACTTTCCCATAGCAGCAGGAGCCCTAAGCTCTTAGAGCAAACTTGTTTAAGGCTGCTGCACTCCAGCTGGTGAGGTCCATGTACACTGAACACCCTTCTCGGCCACTTCACCTCCACAGCAAGAGAGATCTCAAAGCACTCTTCACAGGTGCCTTTCCAAATGCCTTTCTCCTGTTCCCACCTGTGGTGTCATAAATGTAAAGCTTGAGGAGAACTCCCACATCGTTAATGTTATGCAAATGCTACAGAGAAAGTTGCCATGTAGAAACATTACASTGAATTACTCAGCACAGTCTGAAGYCCTTTGTTAACACATTTTCTCCTGGGGGATGCATGGGCAGGGCACAGAGAGTCTAAGATACTGGATTACTAATGAGAAATATCCTTCACACCTGCACTTTCACTTCCCTTTTGTAGGGGAATAAAGTGTAAATATAGTAGCTAACATATGCTACAAGTAAAGCTACTCCAGGTTAGGTTTTCAAATCTGTCAGGCAATTTGTTGTATTGATTACAAGCAACATAATGCAGTGCAGAGAAGTCACACTCAAGCTACAGAACCAGCAGAGAAACAAGTATCAGCACTTGTCACTCCCAAAAGAAGAGTTAAATAAAAGCAGTTTGTTAACCACCACAGTTTGSTGACATGCCTAGCTGTCTCTTCTGGCTGTCCCCAATTTTTGTAAACTTGCACAGTGCCAGAGGTTTGTCTAGAACTTTGATGAAGCTTTCATTCCTTTGAATGAAGATAAGGAACCTCAAACAAACAACAAAACCAAACATCCCTGTTCCCTGTATATAAAGTTTACAAATAAAATTTTAGTTTAGACCCTATAACCTTGCTTTCATATGCTGTGTTTTCAGATGCTTAAACTCTAATTTTTTTTTTAACTCCAAGATTAATCTCTACAATATCTAGTAATCTCTCTCAGCAATTTACATAACTGGAAGAGAGCTAAAAATTCAGATTTTCCTTCAGTTTTTCTATAATCCTTTTCTAYGCAGAACAAGCCCAGCTTTGCATGGACAATGTTATCAGATCAGCCATGTGACATAATGTGAAACTAACTTTCATTATTWCCAGTATTTTTTGTTTTATAAAAAYATGTGGRTATGATCAAAGCCCTTCCCCACCACTGTGCAAATTTCCATCTTTTCTCTAAAGCCTTCATTCATCCAAAGGTAGATTGACTTGGAGGAAAATACCATTTAAAAGAAGTTAACATATTTTCCAGAGAGCTTTGGAATTCTAAGAAGGCTTAAGGTTTATTTTAGAAACAAATTAAACATATCAAGTTGCTGCATGAGTAGTAGAACTGACTTCGGCCTCATACATCTTGTATCTCCCCCTCATCTTCTTTCATCCTGTCAGATCCCCTATAAAGGAAAGAATATATTTCTGGCAGTCACGCCTATGCTGACTTGCCACAAGAGCTCCCCCATCTCACCTTCAGAGGCATTAACTGGGGCTTCTCTTCCACCTACCTACTGAGAGGCTCTGAATTTCCAGGCACTTTATTATCTTTGACACCTTCTTCCTGCCTTGAAATTTTACCAAAATTGGCCAGGAATCTCAAGAGCAACTGCAGAGCAACTGACAGATGGGCAGACCGATGCCACGAACAAGAGAAATCAGATTCAAGAATTTTTACTTCTCCACTCCATTACATCACTTGCTTCTGACACTGTCTTTTGCTGGAAGAAAACGAGCTTTGTATTTTCATCCATACTGCCTTCTGCTAATTCAGCATGCAGTTATCCTACAGAAATGCAGATATTGTRATCTTTTCATCAAAAGAAGAAACTTGCAGAAGTGTAAGCTAGTGCTTTTAATACATTTCAATCCYATAATGCTTATATACATGCTTTAGGAAAAAATGTAACTGAAAATTATAAAGTTAGCTATATTCTTGGCAAAGAATTATGAGTAGAGATAGAACAAGAAACTTTTTTTTCTGATCAACATTCATTTTTCAATAGATTAATCTGTACTTTTCCCATTTTCAGTATGTCTGCAAGAGTTAAAGATGTTGTTTTTCTAGGGGACAAGAGCTCAAATTCACAAACTACAGCCAGAGCAAAGACAGTGCTGCACTTCACTTTATGGGGTATAGCTCCAAGTCTAAGCATTTAGTTAGAAAATTCAAAACAATGAWGTACAGACCAGGCAGATGCTGAAAGCAGTAATATATTATGCTGAAGAAAGGAGTACATCCAAAATCCCACTTATTTTTACAGTTCGGACAATGGAATGTACTTTTTCAGATGAAATGTGAAAAGCACTATGTAAAATTACTGCAATGCCTAAATTACTGCAATGTCTAAATGATCAAAGGTGCAGAGAAGCCAGGTGTCTGAATTTGTCTGTATGTAACAGGCAAATTACCTGTGGCATGAAAGAGATTTGACACTTAATAATTCTTTCATATAATGAATTTAAAACCTTTTTATTTCTTAACCACAGGATGAAAGGAACTTTTATGAAAAAAACAAACAGTATGCAAAATACTATTCTAGTACTGGCAAAGACCTGTTTTTCGTCAACTAGAAGCACTGCCCCATTATATGTACAGAGGAAGTCAATGGCTTCACCCTCTGGCCTCAACATTTCAATTACACTGTGAACTGAGGGGTAATTTTTAGTGCTTACCACTGAAGGGGAAACACACTGATTGCAAGAAACCACAGACTCAACACATGTAGCTCCGCAGGGATGGTATCTAGGCAGATCTTAGTAATGATGTGTCGCTTAGAATTATGGTCTTAAACCTCACTATGCTGGTGGCACAATTCATCATTCTGAAACTCTAAGAAAAAAAAATCAGGGCATCCTCTGAAGGGTTAAGACAAAGAGAACATTTGCTTCCCTAAATGCAGGAAGCATCTTAAAAAACAGAAGTTTGCTCATATTAGCAYATTACCATTCATCACCACAAAAAAAGCCAACTAATAAGAAGTAAGTTTCACTTTCCAAATGATCTCTCAAGCCTACATGACATTTCTAGAAGTGATGGGCTTGGCCAACCTAACAGCTTACTGCTTGCCCCTTCACTGAACCACTTCAGCTAGAGACTGCTAAGAACACCACCAGAAATGCAGCCAGGCCTCAGAGGAGATGCATGCAAAATTTCCTATGAACTAGAAGGAACTGGTTTCTAAGCAGTATCATCTTTGCTCAATTTGTAACAKAAAATGAATAAATAGAAAGCCTCATCTGAAGCCAATTCTAGAAGCAAGGWCTTACTCTGATTTAGTCAGTGGGGAGTGGAGATAGAAGTTAAGGGAATGTAACTCAATACTGTTTTCCTTTCAACTTTCTATATAGGAGAAAGCTGTGCAAAACCTCACTTTCTTAGCTTACAAATATTTTTGGGGTGTTTAATGAAAGGATATAAGCAGTGCCACCAAAATTCTGGCCAACAGGGTACCACCCCACCAAGTTGAGAGCTACTCACAAGCCTATCTTCAACCCCGCACACAAACAGCCACATAACTGATGTTATTTGGAAATCAGTAATAGCATCCACTGATCTCATTAATAAATAAAGGCCAAGCAACAGGCCAAGCCTGTGGTACAATGGCCTAAATCACAACCTCCTCATTTCCTCCAGGATTTCTCACTCTTAGAAGCACACTGATATCGTATGTGCTTATTATGATCTTATTCCCAAGATCTTGACAGAGAGAATTATTTACACTAAGAAGTTAAAGCACGATGAGAAAAAACAAAAAGGCTTTCCAAGAATTTAGTTTAAAACACAGTCTCTGGAATTCCCCAATGTAMGGATAAAGTAAGAAAGAAAACTCTAGAAGGCAAATTTGTACCTTCATGTTTCCAGAGCACTGAACCTAAAAAAAGTTGTTAATACAGGAACCACACAGACAAAACACTCCTAAGAAAGTTGACCTCATTCTCATTTTCTTTACCGAAACTCCATCTTCCAAAGTTCGCTAATAAAGAGGAACTGTAAATTTGACCTAAAYATCACCCTAGTAAAAATTTATGCTGGGTGATGAAAAGCCACGTGCTGTGCAGTCATCTCACTTAATTTCTTGAGACAGGCTTAAGACCAAGATCCACACTCTGTTTGGGTTGTTTCTTATCCAGAAAACACCTTTRTCTCTGAAACAGACTAGTCCAAAAATAGCACTTTTGCTGAGCTTTACTTTATACAAAAAATATAATCTTCACGAGGTACCATATATGTGGGACTCYGGGAGAAAAARAGAAAATAAAGAAAAAAAAAGCCCCACACCAGTATTTTGCAGTGAACCTAGTTCCATTTTCCCAATAATTTAAAAAAGTCTACAGGCACAGACAGGTGCCCTTTTCTTTGCACAACTATATTATGAAAAACGTCATTTTTATTAGAAAGGACATGCCAGTGAGACTTTTTACAATGTAGCAGGCTACAATGTAGAAGTTTTTTCTGAGAAAAAGAAACAAACRCACAACTCTAATCATTGACACTGGAGACTACTGATTAAAAGGCTGCTGAGGCCTTTGCACAGTGAAGTCCCAGAAGTCTCCAAAGAGGAAGGTTCCAGGACCTCTCACAACCTGTTCCAATGTTTAATCACCCTCAACTCCTTCCATTCAGCTGGAGTTTCCCTTACTGCAACAGTTCTCTCRTCCCTTCCCTTCCAAGAGGCTGAATGCCCCATCCAGCTGCCTCCTCCACCTTCCTTCCCTTCTCTAGGCTGAGCAAGGCTGGTGTCAGTGGTCTCCCATCCAGGCAGGTGCTCCAGGCCCTGAACACCTTCCCTGTCTCCAGTTTGCCATGTCCTGCAGCGGGGGCCAAGCACGGGCCATGGTCTGGGCGGAACAGAATGTTGGACAGATGGGGAATGACACCAGCACGTGCCAATGTTGTGAACAGTATTACCAACTAGACACGCTACGCAACCACACAAACAACAATCCCACCACCAGCACTACTCAGAGCAATTTTTTCCCCTCATCGAATTGTTTGAACATTGACCTCCAGAGCCGCAAAATCAGCATATAATCCCCTGGCTTTTCTTAAGTTGTCTGCTCTTYAAAGGAGGAAGCCTTGCCACACACTAAATAATGGAAAGAAACCCCAACAACGGAGGAAGTAACAGTTCAGTAGGAAGAGAACAGGGTGAGAAGGGATGAGAGAGAGCATTAGGTGGTCATCATTCTTAAGATGTATTGTGATGGTGTGATTGACAACATGCAAAGGCTTACAAAGACTTAACCAAACATGAATAATCTGTCACACGTTAAAAACTTACCTCCTTATTGAATACTAAGCACAAAGTACATTAATGAGTAACAAGTTCCCATTCTAAAAAGACTGGATAGAATAAAGGGTCAAAGGTCTTTTTTAAATTTTATTTTTTAACTGGAAATTTCAGGGCTACAGTGCAAAACTAATTTAAAAGATAAAAAATCCCCACTCTAAAGACTCTTAGTAAATATGGAATAAATCTAGCAGTTAAAATGTCAGAAACTTTTAACAACTAAATGCTGAAACAAACAACCTGTGCCAGAAATTCAGGTGCACAATCCCAGGATATGGTACATAAATGCACCTGAGCCAGTATATTCCAACAGACTGAAAAAYTGTTCACCCACCAACACATTTTCTGTATGTAAAAGAACACAAAATGCCATCAACAGGTTCTAGACAGTCTGTGAGAGCTACATTCGAAGTCTGAAATTAATGTGCCAGTGAAATTTAATGAAATTACCATTTCAAGAAAAACATACCATTTTAACAAGCAAGTTCTAAATCAATCATATCAGGTATAACACTTCTGTCASTACTCAGGGGAGTACTAACATCACAGCCAAAAAACCCTACAAAACAAGTTATAGAAAACTACAACATTCAAAAAGAAATTAAATAAAAATGTATCTTTTATTTAAATAATTAAATAAAAGCATATCTGAGTGCGCAGAACAGAGGGAAAAGCAACATACTAGCAGAAACCAAGAAACAAGCAGGCGGTTTATTAGCGGAAAATTACAGGTTCACTATTCACTATATAACAAACAAAGTCACATGAATTAAATTCAGAGTTGCTTATATTTCAGCAGAAAGTCTGTCTTGTGCCACCACAAYCTTCTTTCAGCCAGCAGCAGGTCTTTCAATCCTGAACAAAAAATTCACCTAGCATCATATTAACCTAATAGTGTAACTTAGGAATGTATTTTACCAGTCTTGTCCAAAGTGTTAGTACACACACTGTGAGCCATCAATCACAAACTACTACACAYATGCCAAGCTCCTCATTACGTAAGTGACAGGAACGGGACAGTGCAAAAGTATTTAGTACTAGAGAAGCAGCTCTCCTCTGGAGGCTTTTGCTTTCATATTTTACTATATCTGTAAAAAGGACAACATATTTCCTAACCTCATCTTTCAAGGGAGAAATTATTTTTAAAAAAAATCACCATACAGCAAGTTCAGGTCAAACGGCAGAACTTCTATGGATGTGTTTGCACAAAACATCACATGTCAAATGATGATAAGAGACCTGCACTCCACTAAGATGCAGCAAGACATGAAGACAGCACAACTTAATAAAATATTTCAACCAGATTTCAAAAATGAAACTGACATCAAACCATCACTAAAAGCTACTTAACTACAGGAATGCAAGCTTTTGTTTCAGTTTTATTTAATAGTCATTTTCCAGACTTTTTACTGCTTTTCTTACCAAATTTATATCTTGRCTTTTCAATTATGTTGTACGATAAAACAAATTAACCCTCTAATGAAAATTCCTCTTCTCTGCATTTAATTCCTCTGTACAAGTTCCTGGCCAACAGCCTGTAAAGTCTTTATGTTGTTCAAGACCAATTCAAAAGGTATACACAAAAATGTATGCAATAAAATATGTAATCTTTTTAATAATTTTATGAACACCACAGCAGAACACAAGCAATCCAGTAGGTTTCCAGAATGTGCTAACACTTGCTTTCTGACACAGGTGACTGAGATTCCAAAAAGGAATCAGCAATCYACTGCACTTAGTATTTACAGAAAAGGAAGAATTCTTGGGAGCATGAAGTTCAGGGACCACCTTGGCTACAGTGACTSTGAACAGCAAGATGCAGGATCCTGAGAGCAACAAGAAAAGCCAAATAACAGCATTACAGGCCTGGAGTTCCACAGAACAGGACTGCTCAATGATCAGCTTGGAAGAATTTCAAAGGAGGCTGTCCTGGAGAGCTGTTTGGTTTTCACGATTCTCCTCCTACAAGCTCAGTAATGGTCCTTACCAGGGTGCAAAGAATAAAGCAAAGGTGGCAGGAGGCCTGCATGGACAAACAAGAAGCTTGTGACTGAACTCAAATGTGAAAACTGAGTGTACAAGGAACACAAATGTGAAAAGTGAGTGCACAAGTGTGATCCAGGTGATCCAAATGAAACAAAGACACTGTCTGAGCACACAGTGATAAGGGTCAGGAACAACAAAGCCCTAGGAAAATCCCAAGCTCACTTGGATGTTCATCTGGTATGGGACATGAAGGGCAAGAAGAAAGGCTACCAAACACACAAGGACAAGAAGGTGGATTTATCAAGAAGAATAAAACGTACTTAATCAGCCTGATGGCATTTGTAAAGAGTTGGCTGGCTTGGTGGATGAGAGAAGAGCAGCAGGTGTTTTTCACCATAACATCAGRAGGGTTTTTGACACTGTCTCCCATAATGTTCTGATGGACAAACTAATAAAGTATGGGGCAGATATAAATGGACAGTGAACTGAACTGGAAAYTGAAGGGGTTATGAACAATAGCGAGAAGTCCAGCTGGAGGGCAAGTATGAAACTAGAAGAGACATTAGTTAGAAACTAACTGAGATAGAGGAAAACCCATTTAAACATAACCCCTCCCCCCAAAATTTTACTATAAGCATGATCAACCACTGAAACAAATTGCCAGAAAAGCTGCTGAATTCTCCATACTTGTGGTCAAAACCAGCTTGGACACTATCCTGGACAGCCAGGTCCAGTTTACTGAACTAAATGATCTTCAGATGTTCCTTCCAACCTCAATGATTCACTGATACTTAAAACTGGTTTTAAATGTGTGCCATATTTTCAGTGATGAGAATACATTTTACAGCAGCTACACAAATCATAGCTGCAGACAAATCAGGTTCAGACTATTTTAGGGGAAGTGTTACATTCTAGCTCAAATCCCTAACATTCTCTACCTGCTCATGTCCAAAACAGTCTGACAATAACCTCTGCTAACATGCACACGGACTTTCAAGGTGTAAAATGTGTTAAAGTGTATTATCCATTCCTTCTTGGCTATTCTCATTTAATTTATGGAAACAATGTGATTCATGCAATTCCCATCATTTTCTAAAACTTCTGGCTTCAGCAACCACTTACAGGATCTACAGTTATAACATATGATCACATGTGTATATGGAAGGAAGGATAAAACAGAAGAACAAATTCACCTYAATATTGATCTCAGAGTGCCAGAAACTCTCAAGTCATGGAAAGTTCTAATACCAAAGAGAGATTGCAGCAGGTACAGCAGTGGTTTCCAGGTTTCTGTGGGAACTACAGAAAACAAAAGCACACCAGGAAGACAAAATTCTGTTAAAACAGGCAGAGTTTCTTCATGCTGGAAGGAGAAGTATAAATATGTATACTTCACTAGATGAAGTATAAATATATTTCAGTCCATGACTCATTGTGGAAAGATGCTCACAAATTTCTTTTACCTCTGGTTTTGTTTTTTTCTTCCTTAGATTAAATTTATGTTTTTTTAAATTCACAACTTGTACTACGTTTACAGCAAAGAGTCTTATTTGCCTGGTTTTGGAGACATACCTACAATTCTTTCAGGTTGCAGACATTCCAAAAAGCAACCTCACGCTTCACAGCTTTCCTTTAAACAGACATGCTTTTTTGTCCTCTAAATGTGAGGAAGAATAAAGGAGTGGTAGAAAAAGATAAGTTTGTTTCAGGAACAAACAGTTTATCTACTTCCACTGTGTTTAACTTCAAAATATAGTTGTTTTTACAACATTCTTCATGTTTTCATGTTGTGACTTCACATGTAAGAGCATGACAGGTTTTCTATAGCAGATGTGGTCTTGCATTATACAAAGAACTGGCATTTGCAGGGATTTTATTCTAACAATGGAAAAAAAATGTTAGTTGTTTGGGGTATTTTTGTGTAAACCTGACTCGTCAAGTGACACCTGACACCTGATCTCTYCAAAAGAAGGTCTGAAGAAAGTACACAATTCAAGTTATTTACTTATATTCTAGCACATAATACAAAAAGCAGCTGGCATTAAAGAACGGAATAGGCATAACTGATTTTCACAAGAATGAAATAATTTTTTCAAAGACTCATTTATTAGAACCACTGATCCAAAGCCTGCTGGAGTCCAGAACAATCTTCAGCTGAAAGGACTTATACAGGCTATTTATGAAGTATGAATGAGTAATTTTCCCCCATTTTAGTATTTTAAATTAGACCAAAAACTGCTTTTCCCAATTATTAAAAAACGTCTTAATTATTAACGTAACACAAGATGTCTTCCTACATATATTTTTTTATCATTTTTGAAATCATCTAACCTAAATCTGCACTAAAGAATAAAAATAGTCTGGACTTCAATCATTTAAACCAATAAATACAATGGAACTTCTTAGAATTCATTGGAACTCAAAGTACAAAATATAATAATGGAAAAGTAAAGCCTTTACTGCCACTTTGTAACGGCCATTTGTAAAATCAGGCAACASAGAAAAGCAGGCCTGTGAAATAACCTGCACTTAGGCCAGAAAGGCCTTATTGAGCATTAAGAATAAACTGGAAGATCTGTCTGTAGTGAGTCATTCTAAAATGCAACTAGTTGTGTTTCTTTCCCAAATGAGAAGTGACTTTGCAAGAAAGAAACCAAGTTCCACCAAAAACAACTGCACCATGGGATAAAGAATACAGAGGAAGAAAAACCACTGCTCCTCACGCATTGAAAAGGCTAGTAACACTCAGCTGAGGACATATTCTTGTAATCCCAGCTTTCTTAATTACAAAAGTAGGGAAGACTACAGGCACTTTCCAAGGAATGAAAGCTCAAGGTATCTTGGGTCCTAAGCAGGAAAGAGAAATCTGCCAGACCAGATTATCCAAGTGGAGGAAGTCACCACAGTATTAACAGAATTTAAGGTCAAGTTACTCCCACAAATCCTGACTTTAATCTCACACATAATGCCTTCCCTAAATTCATTTGGTGGCATTAAAATATCCAATAACCACAAACAAAAAAAAAAAACAAAAAAAAAAAAAAAAAAAAAAAAAAAAAAAAAAAAAAAAAAANAAAAAAAAAAAAAAAAAAAAAAAAAAAAAAAAAAAAAACAAACCATGCTAAAACATCATTATTCACTTTTCTGGCACCATCCAAAATAAGATGATTGTGGTGTTTGTGATTAATCTCTCCCACAGCAGACACAGAACCTAATACAGATAAAATTCTGTTTCCAAACTTCAGATTCCCATTATGAAGTGCAAGGAAGCTTACAGACAACAATTACATCACATACTGATGTTGCATCATCCAAAATTTTAGCCACAGAATGCTGGCCATGAAATGTATAAAGGTTAACATGCTGAGGGAGTTGCAAGTGGAGAATCTTTTTCCCCAAATAAACTCACACCGGGATAGTGTGAAAAACAGCCATCACTAAATTCTGAAGGGAATACAAGGTTTTTTCCTAAGTTTATACAACTCCCCAATTTAAATGAAACAAGGAAAAAATGAGTCTCTACAGAAAAACTTACCAGTGAGGACTGTTTACCCAGAACACGCCTTGCTGAGTAACTGTCTAATATTACCACTGTCTCTATTCACTTGCATTAAGGAATTTAGTTTCTCAGTCATGAATCACTGATTACAAGAGCAGAAACCATCTTAGCCACAGATGCCTTTTAACATTTCAGATCTAGCTTTAAAAATAGTTTTTGGGGGTGGAGGTTGTTTGTCTGCGCACCCACAAAAGACAAGAACTCCAACTTAACTATTTTTGTGGCCATCCCATTTCACAGTTGTTTAGGTAGAAGTTTACCTTTTTTTTTCCATACCTTCTAGATCACTGATATTCATGACTGGTGAAGGGGAGAATTTTCACTTTGCCAGATGGAGCTGCTCCCTCCACTCTTTTCCCTATCTGTACATCACTCAGTCTCCATGTCTTTGGAGATAWGTAGCTTGCTGCATAGCCCCTGAAAGTGGTATTTCCTTTTCTTAAGCTGAAAAATTGGAGTGAAAGAGGAGTAACTATTCTACAGCAAAAGAAATATCAGCAGCATCATTCACCACAAAAGAAGAGAGTTTTCCACAGGTTCTATGGCATTTACTGGGTTTGCTGTTGCAATAAGACCAGGAATCAAAAATTAAGTCCTGCAATTTAATGCAGTCCACTAAAAAGGTGTTATAAAAAGCTACTGCACAGGCAAAAAAAAAAACCCACTTGCCTGCAAACAAGTAGAAAAGAAATGAAAGCATGACAGCATATGTAACTTCTGTGTACAATCCCCAATGACCTTGCATTCTCCTTCAACTGGGAGGGGGGATGGAGAAGACTTGGAGTGAACACAGAAGCAGGTAATGGTGCATTTCATTTTAGCTTATTGAAACTGGAGAACATTAGACCCATATGATACAACAACTTTAACAAAAGCAAGCAAAAACAAAGACATAAGTTTSGTATCTTCAAGAAGCAAAAACAGGCCCTGTCCTGAATATTTGAAAAACTCTATTTCCTGTTGCTGATCACCAACAGCTGCCTGTTTCATCAGGCTTGGTACAGAACCTCCCAAAAGCAGAAGGAATCCGGATGAGCTATTATGGAATCAGCATTGCAACATGTAAGCACACCTGTAGATCAGATCAAAGATGCAACTAGGCCAGCTCTTACCACAACYGAATGCAGATAGTTGTGAATAATTAGGAAAGAACACAAAAACAAGCATCAGTAGACTATCCTCCCAGCTTTAATTATTCACAAATCCATAATTCATTCCACTGCAAGGGTACCGTGTAGCTCTAAAGCATCGGTCTTTCAAAAATACGTCTGAGTTACACACATGCTTTTAGCTTCCAAAATAGTATGGAGCAGAGTAACAAGCTTAATTAACTTTTATGCAAAGGACCATCTCCTTTTGCTTGCTCTCACTCCACCATGCTCAWCTGACACCTCCAAGTTCCTGGTGTAGATAGTAAAAAGCTGATCCACAGAAATTCAAGAGGCAGATGGAGAAAGTTACATCTCAACATCACCCATCTGTCTCCAGTCTCTTCTTTCCCAAACTGCCAAGTCCTAGCTTCCTTTTTTTTTTTTTTTTTTTTTTTTTTTTTGTTTTGATGCAGAAACAGCTCCATATATGCAATTATCATAGTTACCCTTTCTCCACAACTTTTCCAGCTCTTCTGTATTGTTTCTGAGATAGAGAAAAATGAAGAGATATGGTACCTTGACACACCAGCTTCAAATGCACTATGGATTTATATACTGAAGCATAACAGAGAACACTGTCTGTTCAAAATTATTAGGAAATGGATGACAATTTGTTTTTTTTTTGACCAACAGTAAGCATTAAGCTGCTGTTTAATCCTTGGAGTTGCCTACCACAACATTTAAGATTTCACCCATGAGCTCCTGGTTAATCATTACCTCCCAGTATTTTATATGTGACATATTACGTTGACATTTATGYACATTTTGTATCAACTAGTGCTGAAGAAGATCCTTCAGCATTTCTGCACAGACAATTTATCTTCGCTAATCTGAGTAACCATCACCATGAAAAAGTTCACCACTAAACTAAAGAAAGATTTTTTTAAAAAAAGCACTTTACCTCTCCAATGCTATTTAACTCATGAAAACAGCAGAAAGTTATCAGATCTATTTAGATATACAGCTGAATTGTAGTCTCAGTCACAATGCAAACAGAGAGAAAATTAGTCAAAAACATCTACAGTTTTGAACTCATGCAAAAYAACACCTAAAGGGCATGGGCTATGAAATGCTAAGACTATTGGCCAGCATCCATTATACAACATAAGGTTTCATAACACTTTCATACAGAAAAAACTCATTTGTTGCACAGGCTCAGCTACAAGGGCTGTTTTGATTCTGTACGTAGCATTTTAAAAAAGCGGGAATACTACTCAAGTTTTAAAAAAAATTAAGTGCTGACAAAGGAGATGCAAGCAATGAGCTTGTAAGATCACYTCCATGACATCAGGATCAGAATACCAGCTTGTCAAACTACTAGCAGCTACTGAATTACTCCAGCATCTGATTCAGATGCACAGATTGCAMGTAACACTGAAGGTTATTCATGTTCCCTTGTTTCACTCTTCCAAATTTCATATTATYGCTGATTTGGCAAGATGGGAAACTTTAATACCTCCCAAGCAGAACACAAGCCATTCATTTGTCTTTGTAAAGAAAAGATCATGTTTAAATCCCACCTCCCAAGCAGCTCCAAAGCAATTTCTCCAACATATTTAAGAAAATAATTAAAGCATACAGAAAATGTGAAACTGTATTTAGAAAGACCCATRCAAAAACAGTGTAAATACAGAGAATGGAGCAGAAGGCCTGTAAAATTGCCATGAAAATTGATTACTCCGGGCAAAGTTTACTTACTCACCTTTTACCATGGTGACTGAGGATAATAAAATTTTAAAATGCATGCAAGAAGGAACAAGTCAGATTTTACAGCCATTGATGAATAAGAAATGTTTGTGGCTATACATGGGAATRCTTTTCACTGGAGTCACAGGCTCCCTATTAAAGTTGCATCAAAATTAGAGACCTGAGAATAAAAGCACAACAACAATAACAAAGCATGAACTGCAATGGGACAGATTGTTACACGAAGTTGTAACCATAGCATTTCTTTTGGAGATAACCCTAACCAGATCTTTATCTTACAAAAAACAGGTCAGAACCCACAGGTAAGAAGAGTCACTTGCTTCAGGAACACATACTAGACCCGCAGTTTCTTTTGCTGGCAAAAAGAACAACAAAATGTTTCAATTTTCAATTCTTGCATCAACAGGAAATTGTGATAGCTTTCCATATTCCTGCAAGCACTGATTGACCTCTACCTCTCTTAAACACTAAGAAACTGAGGACATATAAGTTTAAACATGTCTAAACTACAAAGACTTTAATTAAAGAATTGCATTTAAGTATCTGTCAAGTTTCTTAGGAAATCAACCACTTCCACATTCTATTACACCAGGACAAGACTTGGACAAGTTACAATGTTGTGTTTTTCTCAAAAACAACTGGAATTRTATTATGTTTTTGAAATCCACATGACTTGAGCTCTATAAACCAGTGTTTGAACATCATCTTTCCATGTGCAGTCTTCCAATATAAAACCACAACTTCAGTTGTAAAATGAGATCARTTTTAGTTATGAAGATTGAGGAGTTCACCTCAATGCTGTGAACGTATCAGTCAGCATCTGTCTGCCAAAAGCCAAGTGATCTGTAAGGGATTCTTGCAAGTTTAAAGATTCTCTTTTATTTCATCCCAAGGTCAGAACAAGTTGTATCCAAGAAACATTCTCATCTTGATGTTTTAAATTGCACCAGTCACATCAGTATTTGAATTTTCTGCCCTTGCACTTAGACTACAAGTACACAGATACATTCAACACTAACATTTAAGCAATTTTAGAAGCCTAATTTTTTAAAACTTTTTTTTTTATTATTATTGGACTGTTCACTCTCTTATGTCTCAAACTTCGTAAAACAAAAAGCCCAACATATTTAGATGAAAAACTAAACAGAAGAGAACAAAATACAGTCCTTTAAAGAGTGAGTGGTTTGCAATRAAGTCTCAATAAGAAACAGTGCTACATCGATGTGGACAAAGAGCTATACATACATACAAATAGGAGGGCACACTGCCATTTCAATTAGGTAAAAAACCCAACAAAAAACAAACAAACCCCCACCCCCCCCAAAAAAAAACAACCAACCAACTAACCAAAAACCCACAACAAACAAATAAAAACCAAAATCCCTACACAAGTTCAGGTTTCTCTTTCCAACTTATTTGTCCCAACCGCAACTGTTACCCATAAGCATTTAAAATCTCTCTCCTCAATACAGTTTATATGGTTTTCTATTTGATTTCTTGTCCCTGGCCCTTCAAACAGACAAACATAAACCACAAAATTTAAAATACGGAAGATAATGTTATCCATCCAWTTCAGTGATGCCAGTGCAAGATTATTCCGCACAGCATATTTGCTAGTGCTTAATGTAGTCCATACTGTGTGTCCTAACACATTATGCAAATGACACACACATAAAAGAAAATGTCTATCTCAGAGTGCCCCCCTCCACCAACAGACAATCTGTAATTAGCCATGTCCCCTAAGGAGGCGCCTCATTCATGCTCACCAAAGCAGCAGCTGCTGGCAAATAGAAATAAAGAAATTCAGAACAAAAATAAGCCTACTACCTAGACTCCCAAAGGTGTACACTCATGGTTGCAAGCCAGAGCCAAAATCTTAACAGCTGTTTGTATTTTTCCAGAATGCCCACACAGAATCTCTCCTGTCCAGCACCTAATATTTACTAACATAATTTGTATCAGGCTTTTTCAAACATGTTGTACAGAGAGCTGCAGCAACAGATCCCAAGGYTTCACTAAAACCCTCCTGAACTACAAGCTCTCAAATGCAAAAATCTAGAACAGAAAATATGAAGCAGCAACACTTTCTGGTGAACACAATTCACCAACATATAGAATAACATGGTACACCAATTCAGAAAAAATACAGTATTTCTAGCCTCCCAGCACAGTAGAGTCAGAACAAAGCACAGTTGTGCCTAATCTTTATCATCCCATTACCAAGTGGTCCAGTCGCTAAATTCTAGTATCACCTCCCCACAAGAGTTCTCTTCAAATCCAACAGCAGTCATCAAACAGTAAATTCAGGAAATTGTTTCCCCRTTAACAAAGTAAACAAGAATTCAGAGAGTAGCCAGAGTTCCCATCTAACTAGAGCAAATGAAAAATGCATTTCACCACAGTTTAAAAAAAAAACAAACCAACAGACCAACAAAAAGGTAAAGTACACCACAGAGGAAGCCTTCCCATTAAATAACCTTTATGTACTCAASAACCATATAAATGAAACACTTTATCCCACCTTGCAGCTCTAAGATTATGTTCTGTCAGGTTTACAAGATGTATCAGGCCTCTGATATGAACACAGTCAAAGCCTGTTCGATGTCACTGCTCCCACCCATTATACTTCTACAATGTGTGCCTACTACTGGGTGATGGGCAAAAAAATACCATGGAAGTGTCTTTGCAAAAACAATAAAAATTACAAGACATAAAAGGGCCTYGGACAACAGAAATGCACAGCACTTACAATAATCTACATTTCTTATTATAAACAGGCAAAGTGTTACAAGATTTATGTAAAAAGAAATCAATCTGACCAGACAGCATAACTCACATCCACTGTCGGTGTAATGTTTAGCATAACATATTTTAAGTATATATATTTTATCTAATGTGGCAGGCAAACAAACACTTCCTCTACAGCAGGMCCTAAGTTCAAGGTTTTGACGAGATTGTAGGCTCTGACAGCTTCCACAATCATGGAATTGTACCTAATAGCCCACCAAAACTGACTTCTGGAGTACTGTCAATTCACTGTTTCAACGCCACTTTAGAAGCCTCAGCATTTATACCAGGGCTAACTCATGTTTTTGTTTTTGGGTTTTTTTTTTAAAAAAAAAAGATTTCCACTCACCACAAGAAATAAATCTTGTTTCCATTTAACATCACTTTTTTCATATATTTTTGTAACTGCTTCCTATTCTATGCAATACACAAACAACTGCAAGAAAGAACTGCACACAACCTGTGAATGCTAGAAAACCTCATTTTTTTCTTCCAGTTCTTATCAGAGAAAGAAACCAAAACATCAGCTACAAAGCACCAGTATATATTCCTTACAGCTTAGCCTAACACTGCTACTTAGACTTCTATAGAAAGATAAACTTTCTCTATTAGTAAGGTTCACAGGTTGCACGTTTATATTATAATCATCATCTACACTGCCACATATGTATGCATTCAGACAATTAAAAAAAAAACAAAAAAAACAAACAGCTTTTACACTTTTCAGGGCCATACTGTTCAGTTATGATTTGGTTACCCACCTATAGTAAGATGTTTTCAAAGATTCAAGAGGGACAAGACCACAAATGCAGCATGTGAAACGAATAGCTCCTCTTCCCCAAATGTTCTCTCAACTGTTTTTGCATGTAGTAAATACAAATGATAGAAATAATATATCTGAAGCATCAAATGTTATTTTTGCATTTTAATAATAGAAATRATTGAATAGCTTATAAAGAGAAAAATGTCAACTCAGTTCTTTGACGTTTGTCAAACCCTGCTAAAGAAAAAAGTTCTGTTGTACAATGCATATAGTGCATGTAATAAATGCAATTATTTCATATGGACACAGTTCAAGATACTACCTGTCCATTTCATTTTTCTTGCAAGAATATTTTTTTCCATACAATTATATTGAAGTCATACAATCAACAAAGTTGTACAACTGAGAAGAAGTCACTTAAAAAAAAACCCACATCAAATGTAGTTACATTTGAAGGCAGGTACCTTCCTTTTCTTGAAGGAAYTATTTCCTACTTTATATTGTCACTTATCAAATACGTAACATTTCCTCATGGAAGAGGTCCATGTTTTGTCAAAATATCTTAGACTTACGCTGACATAAATCAGAGCAGAAGTCAGAGTTAAGCTTGCACAATTAAACAGGATTTAACTCAAGCTTTTTGAACAGCTGCAACCAAAACTCCTGGTAAGGCTGTATTTATGCTGMATTTATTAAACAGAAGCTTCGCGCAGAATTCTCTATCACCCTAAGCAATGTACACTTTGACAACCACTATTGTGTACTATTTGATAAAAYCTTACAAATGGATTTCTCTAATTCTGATCTTTAACATTATGATCAAAACTCCCAAGGTCTGAATATCAGGCATAGAAAAAGCACCAAGACCCAACAACACAGAGTTCCAGAACAGTTCACATGTTTACAGGCACAATTACATAAAGACTGACATTCTCCCCCAAYGGCAGAGATGCAACACCTTGGAGTCACCACTTGAAGTTTACCAATGTCGTAACTGGGCTGCTAAAATAGTAAACGATCTATTATTGTTAGCGAGAAGGCAAATGATTTTCTATTTTTAGCGCCATCATTGCCCTTCTCTGGTTCCTGACCCAGCACAAGTTTACGCAGTTGCGCTCTTCCTGATGAGGTATAGGAGAGAGAATATTGTGGGGTTTTCTTCTTCTCTGAAATTTAACAGTTGTGATTATAAAACAAGTACTGCTGTACCTCTAACTTTTGTTTTTTAGAAATCTTTGGAAATGTATTCCTAACTTTTGACAAATACAGAAGCTCTTGGGAATCACTAAAGACCATTCACTATTCCTAACAACTCACCTGGCTAAGCAAAACAAAATCATGTCACAAAAGCAACAAAAAACTATCARTCTAAATAAAATTATTTTATAAAGCATTTTTAGTATTCATATTAGTATTAATAAAATGAGGAAACAGTATYGTTAAAAATTAAAATTTGGCTTTTAAAGCCATACACACTGTGGGTCAATATTTTTTTCAACYTGCATTTAATGTTCTGAATGTAATTTTAATTCAGATTAACAGTTAACTATACCACAAAGAGACACAGCAATTCTTTAAATGCAAAACAGTAAGAAAAGCAAAAAAGCTCCAAAAAATAAAAGCACTTTTTGTTGTGCCTTTCTAGGCAAAATATGGGAAATTAAATTTACACTAACAAAGATACCAGTTCCAGCCTTGAATCTGGACTGGTCTGTAGGTGGGATGTTGTGACTGAAGCAGTACTGCCTGTACCTCAGCAGGGTTTAAACTCTCCAGCAAAACACCACGACAACCTGATGGAACAGCGATAGCGGATGCCTATTAATCTAAAAGCCAGAAAGAACACGCTCTCACTTATCTGYCCTTATGAACATAAGCCCAGCAATTCTTCCATTTGTAAACGTGTGTCAGATTTCAAACAGAATGGCAAACAGCCCTGAGAGTCCCTGGCCCTCTCTGCCAGCTCCCCCAGGAGCCCAGAATACGTGACCTGTCCCTTTGAACAGGCACTCCATGTTCAGACGGGAGCCTGCAAGCCTGAATGTGCAATCTTTGTTCTCAACAATCATTTCAGTGAAGGGGCTCTGAACCGAGAAAGACCACCACRTACAGTGTCAAAACGAAAACCAAAAAAAAATGAAGTGAAAATAGAAATAGCAATCATGGCAAGGCATGACCAGACAGAACTTAACATCAGAGCAGACAGGCATCCAGAACAAAACACCATTATGCAGCAACGTATGCAGTATCTAGCATACTCAAATCACACGTCCTCTATTCTCCTACCTGTGTACACTAACATACACAGAAGCACCACTTCTCAGTAAGACATCCCCTTTCTTAATTTGACCATTATCTTGAAGCTAGAGGACAAGTTTTTCTGTTCCTGCTCAAACTCTGACGATTACAGTTGCACACTTCCAAAACCCTAAACTGGTTAAAAATCCTAATTTCTGTTGCAACTCCCTTGACTGTGGTGAACACAGGCTATGCTTCGAGTCTTCCTCATGACAGCCTGCTAAGTATAAAGGTCTACAGCTAAAAATTAAATGTAGATGACTTAATTATTGCATTATAATGCAAACACCATATGGGATCCAGTGTCCCAAAAACATAAATCATTTCCCGAAATTACTAATACCTTGCACATCAATATTAGAACACTACAAACCCATGCAACAGCARCAATTTTTTGGAAAACCTGAAGTCCCTTTTTTACAGTAACTGTCTTTCATTGAAGGTATTTTCTGACTTMTAAAGTATCAYGTCTTACTGTTCAAAACAAGCAAGAGAATCTTCAGTGAAGAGAATCATATAGCACATGAAGCACTGTACACAGTAACTATTCCATCAACTGAACTGAGAGAGCAGATGCCAAGCCACAAATCCTCACTCTCTTGGCATTTTACACRTATCTATGAAAATCAAGTTGTAAGAAAATAAACTAAACTTTAAGACATGCAGCAATATTACACAAAAGCAACAGAGAATGCACTGCAACCTTGATCAGACATTCACCAGGGCTGTCTAAGTTCAAGCAAAGATTACATCAGGCCTGCTGTGATTAAGGCAATCACCAGTGTGAGCGCATGTTTTCTAGCAGTTACATTTTAACTCCAACATGTAAGTACCTGGCAAAACAACAGGCAGAGCAGTCCATTTTGCAATTCCACACCTACTAGTTGTCCCCAATTCGACCGCTTTAACATCATGAGCTCCAGAAGTGCYGCAGGCCTTGTTAGGGCTTACCACCATGGGGAGAGGTAGATTATGAAAAGGGCCGGTGCCAAAGACCAGAAGTTTCAATATGACAGAGTAAAAAAGCATATTGTAATTTTTACCATTAGACATACAGTTTCCTACTTCTTCCCACACTATCTTCAATACTATAMTATTGAAGAACAGGTTCTCCAAACATGGCACTGCTTTTCAGTTGTATTTYATCACAAAGTCTTAACATCATCTGTCTTAACATTGCTCTTAGTTAAGACTGCGATTCTATCCTCACCTAACCCACCTGCTTTAACAGACTGTGTGATTCTCTTAATTCACGTGATAACAGAAAGGTAAGTCCTACAATGCCATATGTGCCACTTTCAAACCAAGGCAAAAGGGTAAATTCAAGATAGCAGTGTCTAAAACTAAAACTCAGTGTCCTAAGGAAAAAAAACAACAAAAAACCACACGAAACAAGAAAAACCACAACCAATCCAAAAACCACCCACACTTTTAATTCAAAGTTCTGTATGTTTAAAAATCACTCAACTGTATTTCAAKTTCAGAAAACAAAAGGGGGAGTATCTACATGAAGGGCATATATGTCATASCCCTTTGTAAATTTAAATCAGCTTTTTCTTCAGCACAACATACTCTAAACTTTGAGAAACATAAAATCGTTTGTCTTTGTAAATAAAGTCTAAGACAAATCTTAAAACATGTCTACGGAAGGTGTTATATGTATTTGCTTGAATCTGAAGCTGACAGTTGTTACAGAGATATTTACTACTATTAATAGGGAGCACAGAAGGAAGGATCAGACATGGTTCWGTGTTAAAAGTTTTGTCTTGCAAGTCAAAACATGCAATGGTGCCACCATAGGGCATGCCATGAAGTTTCTTAACTAAACACAGAGAGGATCGCTCCAGCAACAAATGCTATGCATAGAGATACCCTTAATATAAGCTRCTGATACGTAGGAGAGTGGCAAGCACTGAGTACAAACAGACAGAGGCCCGATCCTTATTTCTATTAAAATCACCAGGGTAGAAATGTGACAGGGACGAAGCCGTCCCCCTGAGCGCCCAGCGAAGCGCTCCCGTCCCTCCAAGACGGACAKGTTGGGCGTGGGAGCGACAAACCACGCTCTGCCCGCGGGGTCGAGGGGTGCGAGGGGCACGAGGGGCGGCCCCGGGGAAACCTCCGAACCGAGGGCGAGGGCGGCGGCCGCTCCGCGRGGCGGGAAGCGGAGTCACCGCCCGGCCCGTGGGGCAGCGAAGGCGCCGCCGCCTCCTGGCCCSGGAGCGGCGCCCCGAGTGCGCGGCGAGCGCTCGGCCGGGCGGCTTGCTCCCCTCCACTGCCGGGGAGCTGCACCACTCCCAGCGTCCAACTCCCAGCAACTCCGGGGCGGGCGGGCAGGAAGAGTGGGAGGGAGGGAGARCAGGAGGGAGGGAGAGCGGGAGGGAGCGGCCATTAAGCCCGCTCCAGCCAAGCCGTTCCCCGCGKCGGGAGGCGGCCGCCCGGCCCGGCCCGCGCCCCGCCCGCCTCCGCCGCTCTTACCTGGCCGCCGGCGCCGCTGCTGCCGCCGCCCGGGGGGGGCTCGTCGTCTCCATCTCCGCCGGGTGGCCCCGCTGCCCACCGGGTCGCCATTATTTCATTCCCGGTTACAAAGRAGGCGCAAATCCTGTTGAGCCCACATCGGGGAAGGAAAGGGACGGGAGGAGAGAGCCAATGCTGGAGCCACTCGCGCACAGCAGGCGAGGCTCGGCCAGCCCAGCCCCGCCGCCGGGGGACGGGGGTCGGCCCCTTCACGCGGTTGCCATAGGGAAGAGCACTGGAACGACCCTGAGCTTCAGCTACGCTCCCCGGCTTCTGCCTTCATGGCTAGAGGAAAGAGAGCAGATGTCAGTCCTGGGCGCGGGGCCGCTGCCGCCGCCTCCGCCGCCCGTCCCTTGTTAGGCTAATTGCACCCACTCGTCATCTTCCTCTTCCTCCAGCTCCTCCTATCCAGAGCCCCAGCCGCGGGGAGGAGAGGGCAAGCGGGGAGAGGCGGGAGGTGTCCGCTCCCTCCTACTTCGCTACACGCCGCCGGAGGGAGCGAGGACGGGGCAGCGCTGTCCGGGCAGCCCCAGCCGGCGGGGCGGTAAGGGCCGCTCCCCGCCTCGGCCCAGCCGAACTTTGATCAACTGGTGGAGGAGCAGGACGGCACCGGGGGCCGAGGGGCCGCTCGCTCTTCGGGCCGGGCGGAAGCTGCCGCCTGCTCACGATTCCCGCCCCGGCTGTATCCAGCGGCGTGCCGGGGCGGGGGACGGCAGGGAGAGCACACRAGCCCCGGTGAAGAAGCGGCAACAAAAGACTCCTCCGGCAACAAGCGAGGCCGTGCCGGGCTTTTGTCTCTTAGGCGAGTCTGCCTCGCTCGCAGGCGGCTCCCTCCCCCCGTCTACGTAGCCGGAGCCGTTCGCGATCAGACCACCGCGCCCCACGCCCCGCCCGCGCCCCTCCCTCGGGCCTCCCCCCGCACAGACGTCGCTTCGCTTCGACAGCGGCAGCCTGCGGCCGCTGCGGCCCCGCCGGCGGCAATTAGGGCGTCTCGGTGCTGGGGCCATCGCGCCGCGCCAGCTGCGCCCTCCCCCGGGCTACTCCCAGGGCTCCCCCGGCTACCTGGGCACCGGCCCGGGCTCGGCGAGGGGGGAGYGGCGGGGCACTCCGGCCAGCRCCCTCCCGAAGGCGCGGGGCTGTGCGTGGCCGCCCCCCCCGTGCCGCTCCCCGCGATCGCCCCCCCGGGCCCGCGCACGGCCCCCGTTCTGCCCCGTACCGTTACAGCCCATCCCCGGGCAGGCCCCGCCCTGGCTAGAGCCGGAGTGACCACCGCCCCCAGCCCGCCGGGCTGGCAGCGCGACCCCGCCAAGGGCGGTGCCGCCTCACCGCCCTCCAGCCGGCCCCTCTCACTCGGCGGCCCGCGGGGCTCCTGCTCCTTCCCTCGCCGCGGCGTTCCCGGCTCCCGCTGCCTCTGCCGGCGGGGAGCATGTCCCCTTCCCCTGCCTCCCGGCTTACGGTTTCTCTTCCCTCCAAAAATCCACCCACCTTCTCCGACGACACCGCGAAGGCAAGAACTGGCTCCCGGCTGTTGTCCAGGGCACCCGCCCTGCGGCCGGGGAGCGCAAAGCCCCGCCGGCCCCCGCCCGTCAGCACAGCCTAGGGCGGCGGCGTTCGCTGCTGCTTCCCTGGGCGTTTTCGAGGGTGATCACAGAGCGACGATCTCAGACTTTCCGCCCTAACGCAGGATTTGGTGCTTCTGCCGCCAGCTCCACCTGCACCTGGCCTCGGGAGGACCGACACCGTGACCGCCTCTTGGCTGGCTCTGGACGGTCCCGGCCCAAGTCCCGGGCCGCCCCTGGGCGAGTGGCGGCGGGGGTGGAACTTGGTTTTGTTGTAGCCGCGAAGGCGGTAAATGCAAATATTTTCTGTACTTTATCAGCATCGGAGTGTGTGATTTTTATTTGCTTTTCGGTTTTTAGGATGGTGTTTTCCAGTGCAGAGGCTGGACAAGTAAGGGAACAAGGAAAGGGAACTGTAAAAGGGAACAAAGGAAAATAAAGCATTTGTAAGAATTGACTGAAACGAAAGGTTGTGTCTGGTTTGTAGTAATGTTTTGGGTTGTGTTTTTTTTTTAGTGTGCCACCCTTGACCATGAGATCACAATCTCTGAAAAGAGGTGACTGCCCTGGTTATCCATCAAAACCTGCATCGTCAGCAGGGATGAATACTGGCATCCAGAAAACTGAAAAGAGAGTTTACTTCCAGTAGCTGGAGGAAAAGTCTCAAGGCTCATATGTTCCTTATTGTCAATCAAGGTCACATCTGCTAAGTTTAAAAGGGTGTTACAAGTCACGGCCTGTCGTACTGATTCAGGTGCTTGCCTACAATACTGTGTGTTGCTGTGGATTTCATTAGGCATACATATAGTTAAAAATGTGTGGTAGTTTCTGAATTTGAGTTCCTCATTAATTTCTGCTGTTAAAGACTACTTTGAGGCTGAATCTGACCTGGACCAGAGATTACATACACATATTTTGAATAAGCATACTGCTGTCCAACTGGCAATCTACAGAAGGGTTCTGCCCAGGTCCCTAAACATTTCTCACTGTCCTACAACATTTAAAGATTTATTTGACATCCAGACCCAGAGAAAACTGTTATAGTTTGCACAATGGTTGTCAAGAAGTTGAAAAGACCAGAATTAAAATCACTTGAGATTTTTGAAGGGTGGAGAAGGGGAACAGTCGAGGCACTTCTGTTGAGACTGTTATCAAGCAGAACCAAGAAGTGTAGCTGTGTGCTCGGCTGTGTACTGTTCTCTGCACTGGAGTCATCACGCCAATCTGCAGAACATCATCAAGAACCCATGATGTATACAAAATCAGTTCATGTATTCATAATAATATTTTTTCTATAGAAGCCACAATGCTGACTCCCAATCTAAATTAGCATCATAACTAATACCCATATAGAACACTGTCAGATTTACAAACTGTCTTGGAGAGATTTAACGACAAATGGACTCTGAGTATAATGTCTAACAAGACTCTCTATCAGCATAGCTACATCAATACAGTGTCAAATTTTCCAGGTTTACATTTTTTACATTGCCAATCAATTTCTCTAGCTTTAGCTTTCAAACGTTAACAGGGAGATGAAAATATCACAGAGGAAAATTTGATYCTAGAATCACATATTACTTACTTCATTGCTAAGCTGAGGGACTAGATCTCATTATTGACTCTGAGACATTTGTATTTGTGTATTTTCAAAAGAGAATTCAAGCTATGCAAACCTTTTAAACTATGTACCTAATTTTCTTCTTCATATTACAGTGTTCTGGTTTTTAGTGGCAGATGTTTTTGTTCAAGACACTGTAGAGTGTTCTTAGGACTTTCCTGTATAAGACTATCTTGCTGTAATTTTTCATTGTAAATATGGTGTCATAGTTACAATAAAAGCTTAAAGAAGGACATAAACTTCTGGAAACATGGTCCATATCTTGGATTCATAAAACAAGCAAACCTTTGAGTCCCTTAATCATCCTTGAAAGTGATTTAATAGAAGAGGTTGCAAAAGCAGAAATAGGGTAATTGAAAGCTATAATTTCACTTTCTCGCCTTCCAGTCTGAAGGTGTTGACACATACTCACTTAGCAGGCAGCTGCAGCAGCTTAAAGTGTTAGCACCATCCTACTGTTTATTATCACTCCTTGCTAAAGAGTATCATCCCCACAGGAGAGCTGCTGCAGACATCTTTGAGCACATCTCAACCACTTCAGTGCAAAGTCTAGCAACTAATTTAAATTGCCAGGGTAGGCAGAGTTAAGCCTGTCTTACAGTCTAGGGGCTAAGGTGTATTTGCTGAATGAACATGTTGATGTATTGAGAATATAGATATTCTACTGGCCAATTTGTGGACATCAAAATTCATTTGGCCAGGTAAACTGGAGGACTGAATTTCATTACACTAAATATGTTTTAGGTACCTGCCTTCTTTCCAGATGTTTCATACCACCTGCCTCTGGCAGGGCACAAGGGGATGCCTTTCTCTCACATGCACAGACGTGTAGACATGTAACCTGCACCCAGGTGAAGCAACTCACTTGCCAAGCAGTTCTGTTGTCTTTGCCATATTGAAGGCKCTCTCATTTCTCATCTCCTGCAGCTCATCACGGTATTTCAAACCTGAGGTGCCACAGGCACTGAGGAGGCTCAGCCATAGCTAGTCCCAAATGCCCAACTTTTGGGTTAGACAACAAGAGGAGTGGAGTGAAAAGGAACTTAAAGCAAGAGCAGGTTTTTTACAGGACCCTTTAGATTAGATAAGTGTGAAGTACCTGAGTAAAATAGATTAGATAGGCAGCAGTGGGAGATAGCAGTAAATCTTGGGTATTTTGTGCTGGGATAAGGACTTCTCTCCTAAGGAGAACTCTGAAAAGTTGGGGAGAAAAAGGTCCAAGTTTAACAGGGCCTGAGTTTAGGGATGAAAGGGAGAGTGAGTGGGAGGAGATATGCCTCGRGCAAGTAGATGTTTGTACTGATGTTTGCCCTCAGAAACTGTCACTTGCAGGAACTGCTGAGGTAATCAACATTCTGATAAGTTTTTCTGCTATAGTCACCAGTGGCTCTTATCTCATGATCAGGGCCTGCTTTGAGAGGTTCAGGCTGAACCTGGACACCTCTGCTATGTTCTTTAATTTGATCATAAGAAATACTGCCTCCCAGAAAGTGTTTGCAAGCACCACAGTGTGCCTGGCTACAGGCTTTTCACTGCTAGCATCAGCCTAACAACGTCCCCTCTCTCTGAGGATGCTGGCAGAGAACAAGTCATCAGAGTCTCTCCAGAATGGGAGTTTSAGGAGTGGATTACACATACATTTTTCATTCATTGGTATTTCCAAGATACTGCAGATAGTAGTCTGTCCCTCCTACACATGTAGAGGCCATGAAATCATTACTAGAGCGGCACAGTAATGTGACCGTTGTGTGCTACTGCATTTGCTTTACAGATTTTTGCATTGAAATTCTTGTGATTCAGTCATGATACAGGCATCTGTTTCCTGTCCAGCATTAGAACASTATTCATCCTACACATCAGTAGTGATGGCTGTTTTCTTGGTAAGAGTATCACAATATTCCCTTCTCACTCTATGGATGTTCCTATCACACACACTCAGGTGACAGAAATAAATGCCATTGCTGCCATGTCTACGTCTTGGCTCTCTTTTACACTGAACTCTGACAAATGTGTCTCCTTTCTTTTACTTCAATATTCTCTTCACAGGAGTTTACACCTACCTGACTTGGCCCCAGACACTGATGCTTTTAAAATGCTCCAGAATGCTTCCAAAGAGAATTGCATCAAGGCCTATCTCTGGGTCCATAGTAAGAGACGATTTTGACATGCTGAAGTTTCTCAGCTGTCTCCATCAGTCACAGCGTGTTGGGTAATTCCTCCTAGAAGTAACACCGTTTGAAGTGCATACAGTACTCTCCAGGAATACTCTCAAGAAAAATTACTGACTGGAGTGCCAACAGAAGAGTAACATTGCAGCTTGGGTTGAAGTTTGGGCACCCAGTTCTATCCTGCTATACTCTTGGGAGAGAGAATCCATTTGGCTTCTGGCAGTTGTCCACTTTTGGGAACCAACTACCTATGCTATGAAAACCAATGTCTCAGATGATGTGTCTTCTACTCATCAGTGTAGTCTTCTCAGATAAAAAGTTGAGRTGTAAAAGGAAACCTGTGTCTGTCAGGATGCTGCTCCTGATGTTGACAAGTTAACAAAGTCCAAAGCAAAAAGACAAGCCAGGAGGTGACAACAAGATGACTGTTCCTCCTGGCCAGCATCTCCAATCTATCCCCAGTCTGCTAAGCTGGACCCAGAGGTGTTTGTGTGCTACCGAGGGGCACCATGGCAGGCTGGCACAGCTTTCACAGCAGTAAACCTCAGCTGTTCACACTAATCATCCCTGCTATTCTGAGTCTGGAGCTGGATMCATTTTGGTGGGTTTGCAGCATTAGTTTCAGCTCAGACTACAAACTTGGTACTCTGTAAAGGAATACAAAGTTGTTCAAGCCTTCAGGAATTTACTMTCATCCAGCCAGGGACAAAAACAATTTCAAGTATAATTCAGTGAGCCCAGGAGAATGGGTTGCAGTATAAAATTTGAGCAAGCAAGATTATGGTTAGGAGGAGCCCAGCAGAACTCAATACTTTTAACTTGGGTTCCTAGCAATGAAAATCGACTGACACACTCTGAAACCATGAGCAATGCAAAACTTGTTTTTTATGCTTTGCTGTTGGAAACTGTCACTGTGGAATAACAACAGTGACAATGTTTCTGAAGATGCTGTGCCTGTTTATGGAGGATTTGCTAATTTTTTTAAGGTCAAGGGAAAAAAAATCACTCCAATCTTTTCTGCATTCACTTAAACTATGTACATTCTTTCATTTGTTTTAAATTAGAGGAGCCAGAGTCTAACAGATAAAGTCATCGGCCTTAGTTATGCTGAGGGTTTATTCACTTCAGGTCAAACAATGTTAACTTGTTTTAGAAAGCCAGCAGAGACTATTACATGTGCAGCATTTCCCCTCAGAAACCCTCCCCTCCCACACACGCACAGTTTAAAAGAGTTCAACACAATAAATACCCAAACTATTTAAAACTGGCCGTGACAGGAAAGGTTTAAGAGAAATGACAGAGAAAAGTGAAATGACAATTTGAGTTACCTTAGCTCCCCTACTGAAATAGCAGCTCTGTATTTGGTTCTATACTTCTGACTGGAAGGTAATAAATCAGCCTTATTTTGTAAAATGTTTAGTTTACTACTGAGCTGACAACTTAGGTGGAAGTAGCTGGTGATGAACTGAYAACAGTGTTATCATTTTCTCCTTGCTTTATCATATAATCAGCAGCTTGATCTGCTGATCAGTGAAACCTTATTTTAGTAGCAGAGAGGTGCTAACAGCCATCKCCAAAATTCAGGTTTACCCATCTTGTATTTTTCTGACTATCCACAGTTTCCGTCTAGATGGACAAAGTGTGGCAGCTTTCTCCTGAGCTCTGCCATGAAACAGATCTTCCTCTAGAGCTGGGCTAGATCAAGACATCTTTTAGGCACTGTGGAACACTCAGGAGTAAAATTTAGATGTATCAAATGAATATGTTGATTTCATTCAAACCCTCCCTCTTTCCAAAAATGATGTGCCCCACCCAAAGGCAATGTGTCAGTTGCTGTACTCACATTTTACCTACTCCTTCCAAAGAGCTTTTGCTTCACTTTGTGCTCATCAGAACCTCACTGCCAGACACCCTGTAGAACCCAGGTACTTGGCTATTACTGGCTTCCTGACCTGACTTCATGTGCAGCTACTTATACCAACTGACCGCTGCTCAGCTCTATTTTCACTGAAGAGACACAAGAGATGTCCTCTAGGACAGCAGGAGTCATCCAAAGGCCAGAAGGTGTCTAAACCTGTAAGCTGATTACTATTTATGGGGACTAGGCTCGGAAAGTGATATTACACTGGGGTGGGATGTTTTGGGTTTGTTTTTTTTTGGTGTTTCTTTTTTTTTTTTTTTGGGTTTTTTTTTTTTTTTTTTTTTTTTTTTTTTTTTTTTTTTTTTTTTTTTTTTTTTTTTTTTTTTTTTTTTTTTTTTTTTTTTACCTTCTTTTCTAAAAAGAAAACCAAGGGAAAAGT